>NC_087168.1:15000-32500 GCF_035594125.1 Scylla paramamosain
GAGTCCCTTGTTCCACACTCCTTTGCTCCTATGTCATGCCTGTCCCTCCTCTCCTATTTCTGCTCCCTCAAAATATCTACTGGCTGGCTCCCTTTCCTCCTCAAAATACCACTTCATCTTCCCTCCTCCCGTCCTGCTTCTCTCTCTCCCTCTCCCTCCTCGCGTCATCTCTCAGTTCCCCCACATTTGCTACGTAACTTTTCGTGTCTAAGGGCGGGACTTGGCCCACTCTCCCCACACACGTAAGGCGTCTCTGAGAAGCTGCTCCTCCACACCTCACCTCACCGCAGTGCCCCCTCCTTGCCCTCCCTTGACGCCCTATGCAGCCGCCACCTCGCCTCAAAAACATGCACGATCATCGTTTTGAAATATCTCCTCATACTCTGCGAAAGTCAGTCAGTATAAAAAATGAAGGTGAATGCTTATATAACAGTGATTAAAGTGTTTCTAAGGAAGTTTTTTTTTATTTTGTACGTTCGAAAGGAAAATGTATCTCAGATTTTACTCAAATGTTTGCAAAAAAAAAATAAATAAATAAATAAATAAATAAAAAAAGAATGCAGAAAGAAAGTTACAAGATTGATTAAAGGTTTCTCAAGTAGAACCTTTTTTCATTCGAAGTACTTTTCAAAACCGTGGAATTGCTTTCATTCTATATTATAAAAGGAATGAGTGGAAGTGAAGAGGAAAAGTGTTTATTGTATCATTGCCATCATCATTTCCGTAATTGTGCTCATTACCACCACCTCACCACCGCTACGCTGCTCCTGTCACTTGTTTTCCGTCACAATAAATTAAAAGTGCATGATCATAAACTCTCTCTCTCTCTCTCTCTCTCTCTCTCTCTCTCTCTCTCTCTCTCTCTCTCTCTCTCTCTCTCTCTCTCTCTCTCTCTCTCTCTCTCTCTCTCTCTGCCTCAGGAGTTTCCATCCCTGTGTCCAAGACCATTTACGTACTATTCATTCGATCAGTCATCAATTACTTTTCCCTTTTTCTCATTCAGGTCTCCAAGATGACATTGGAGCCTCTCGGAAAATTTCAAAATAGAGTGATGAGATTTATCCTGGGGTGTCCACTCTCCACCATGCATGGTTCTTAACATGTAGGCGTAGCTTGACTTGCCCCCACTTCTTAAGAGGATATACGCGAATGTCACTTCAGCGTAAAGTGCCTCTACTCTCACCATTATGTTCCTCATTACTTTAATGTTATCAGAACTTCACTCAATCCAGACGCGTCCAGACCTCTACTTCGACCTGGCGGCCGCATCCTCACCAAGATGGTATGTGATACCATTCGCAGACTGGCTGTTGATGTTCCTGAGGCAGAAATTGATCCTGGATTACCACCATGGCGTGTTCCTCAACCGGACGTCTCCTTTACTCAGACCTTCAAAGCAGACCTTCCTCTCCTGCAGAAACACCTGGCTTTAGAGACCATTGCCAGAGCGTCTGCCTCTGTTCCGGCGGCGCATCACGTCTACGTTGACGGCTAGCTGTAGGAGGATGGGAGTGCCGTGTGCTCCATATTCTCCGTGACAATGGTGCCGCCCGGAGGAGAGCAGTGAGCCGGCGACTCACAGTCGGCTCTTTACGCCCTCGCTTCTCCAAGACCAACGCACCAGGAAGATGTACAGAAAACATTACGTCAGCTGGCCACAGCTCAAGGCAACAGGTTAGTCATATCATTCTTGTGGTACCTTCTCATGTCAGACTTCCAAATAATGTCACTTGATAGTCTCGCCAAAGCTGTCTGTGCTCTCAATTTACTTGACATGCGTGATACTCCCTCCCTAAGTTGTTATAAGAAAGATTATATTCGGACGTTCACTCCACGGTGGTACACATCGCAGAAACGTTGAGAGGGCAAAGCAGTGTTTCCATCCAACACCATGACAAATTTCTCGCTGCTCCTCATATGTATCGTCGTCACGGACTCACGGTGCGAGACACAATGTTGTGAGTGCCAGGCTGAGGATGGGCTACTGCCCGGTGTGGCAGGTCTCCCATGCAGAGGACGTGCCTCACTACTCCACCTACAGGCTGTGTAACCTTCCCGATGCCAACACTTTGCAACACTATTGCCTTGAACGCATCGCTGTAAGGGACTTGTTACCTGAAGGGCAGGAATTAATCAATATTTGTAAAAGCTTATTTAACGATGATTATTTAGACACAATTCTTGTCAGTCATCCACATTTAGATGGATATTAACTGTATGATCTTAAGCTTATCTGTGTGTGTGTGTGTGTGTGTGTGTGTGTGTGTGTGTGTGTGTGTGTGTGTGTGTGTGTGTGTGTGTGTGTGTGTGTGCGCGCGCGCGAGATATATATATATATATATATATATATATATATATATATATATATATATATATATATATATATATATATATATATATATATATATATATATATATATATATATATAAGTGTGCACATTCTACCTAAACAATGTACCCTGCGTAATACGTAAACTGATTGACACAAAAAAGTTCCCTCTCTCTCTCTCTCTCTCTCTCTCTCTCTCTCTCTCTCTCTCTCAGGGCAAGATGGCGGTGTTGGCTCAGTTATATTTTTATTAGATATCGCCCGGAGGCTCTTTTGATCTTTCCAGTGATCTTCTGTATTGAATCGCCGTCCGCCCCGTCCCTCCTGGCCCAGCCTCCCTCCTTCACCTCGCCTCACTTTTTCCTCCTTTTAAAACCTTTCATATATTTCTTTTTTATTATCGACTCCCTTGTTCCTGACAGTTCCCCAGCTTTGCCTGTCACTCTTCTTCGTTTCCTTCTTCCTCTGCTTCTTCCTTAAAATCTCAAAGAGTAGTCCGTGTTTGTTTCTCTGTTAAATATTTTGGCTTTTTGTTTTTCCTCTAGGTTTCGGTCTCTCTCTCTCTCTCTCTCTCTCTGTCTCTCTCTCTCTCTCTCTCTCTCTCTCTCTCTCTCTCTCTCTCTCTCTCTCTCTCTCTCTCTCTCTCTCTCTCTCTCTCTCTTCTTACTTTTTTTCATCTATCTTGTTTTCTTCCTTTTTTCTTTCGTCTCCATGCTTTCAGTTAACCTTCTTCCACCTCTCTTGTTTTGTCTTTTCTACCTTTCAGTCATAATCTCTCTCTCTCTCTCTCTCTCTCTCTCTCTCTCTCTCTCTCTCTCTCTCTCTCTCTCTCTCTCTCTCTCTCTCTATCGTGTCTACATTCCCTTTTTATTTCGATTCCTTTCTCTTCCATCTCTACTCATATTCCTCTTCTCTTTCTTTTATCTCTATTATTGTCCTTCTCTTCTAACTGCTTCTTCCTTTCTTCTCTTCCCTGTAGTAAGATGTAAGATAAAGTAGGGAAATATTCACATAACAACAACAACGACAACAAAAGAAAAAAGAAAATTGATGGAAAAATAAACAAAACAGAACGAAAACAAGCCAAATAAATGTACACGAGCAAAACTGAACAAAATAGAAACATAAACCAGAAAAAAAAGAGAGAAAAACAGATGAGAAAGATGTAAAATAGAAGAACATTAGAACGAGGAAAACGGAGGAGGAGGCGCTAGAGAAAGAAAACGAGAGTGTGGGGATCCTACTGCTGCTGCTCCTGCCTACTAGCTCAGTAGCACGAGAAGGAACAAGGCGGAGCATCAAACCGTGAATGAGTCTACGGCATGAACGCGCTGTTGCCCTACGCCTAACCTAACATAACCTAACCCAAGCCTTCCCCCTAACCTAACCTAACCCCTCCACTGCCTGATAATGTTTCCCCACCATCGCTTGCAGGTGTTTTAATTAGCTTATTTTCCTTTTTCCTTTTTTTTTTTTTTTTTTATCTACTACAGTCTTTAGTTCGTTAGCCTAGAAAGAATTACGTTAGTTTTATATTTTCTCTTACAATGTTCTGAATGTAAAAAAAAAAAAAGACTATCAGGAAAAAGACTTATTCTAATCCTCACTTAAGCTAATCCAACTTACCTTAAGCCTTACCTCACCTAACATACACGTTCAATAAGCCCGCTATCGTAACACCCACACCTCTTTCCCTCTTCTTCCTCCCCCTCTTCCTTCCTTCATTAAAAGGGAGAGACAACACTTCCTTAATTCTTTGCCATCAGTATTTAGGTTCTTTATATACACTTAAAAAAAACTCATCCTCTTTCTTCTCAACCTCCCCTTCTTTTGTTTTCTTTTGTAAAAGTAGCCAACTAGGCTACTTTTAACTAAATTAATCTTCATCTCTTTGCTATCAGTACTTTAGTCTTACCTTTTTTTATTTGCTTCTTTTCCAACTCCTCCCTTCTCTTGTTCCTCCTCCAACGAGCGCCCCACTCACCAGAATAATGAAAATAAAGGAAAACACAACTTTCTCATCTTATATCTAGTACTTTAGTCCTTTATATCTACACTTTAAAAGAAACTCCTTCCCCTGCTCCTCCTCCTCTTCCTCCTCCTCCTCCTCTTGCCCATCTTCTCTTCCAACCGCTGACTCACTCACTCACTTAAAAGGAAAGAAGGACTGTACAGCTTCTTCCTTTCCTTATAATCCGTGTTTCTTTTCCTGTTCTTTCAATAAATAGATTAAAAAATATTTTCTTTTCACATCCTCTATTTGTAGCCATATTCCTAACTCACTCATGAAAAAAGAAAGCTTCACTGTCTGACCTTGCAAACATTACTCCCATCTTGTCTCTTCAAAATGTAAAAGAAAATGAACTTCTCTTCTTTATCCTCTTTTCTATCTACATTCACTTCCCACATGACTAAAAAATAAATAAATGAGTAAATAAAATAATAATAAAGGTAAAAATAAAAAAAAAATGACACCTTCTCATCTCGCAAACATTACTTTCTTTTTATCTCTTCAAAATCTCATCTTCTTCCTCACCTACACCCACTTGCCACCTCACCCAAATAAAAAGGAAAACAGCATCTTTCAGTAAGTGTTTTTCATTCCATCGCTCCCGCAATTAAATGATAAGATCTCTTCATCTCCTCCTCGAATGAAAAGAGCAAAACATAACTTCCTCATTTCATTCCCACCAGTACTTTGCTCCCCTCCTCTTAAGCACACAAAGGAACAAGAACACTTAGCTCCCTACACTTTACATTAACACACTCCGCCATTGTTTTACCCTTCCGGTGCTGCACGATTTTCCCCATAACCACCTATATAGAATTTTTCGAACACCTCTTTTTGTACTACAGTCTTTTATAAAATTCCGCAGCCAAGATTCACTCTTATACTTCTACTACTGCTACTACTACTACTACTACTACTACTACTACTACTACAGCTACTACTACTACTACTACTACTACTACTACTACTACTATTACTACTACTACTGCTGCTGCTACTACTACTACTTCTACTACTACTACTACTTCTACTACTACTACTACTACTACCACTGCTATAATGATAATGATGATAATGATGATGATGATGATGATGATAACATAATAATTATAATAATAATAATAATAATAATAATGATAATAATAATAATAATAATAATAATAATAATAATAATAATAATAATAATAATAATAATAATAATAATAATAACAGGTTTATTTGGCAAGAGCAGCACACAACACGAAACTTTCTTTGTGTTTCTACATACTTTTGAGAGAGAGAGAGAGAGAGAGAGAGAGAGAGAGAGAGAGAGAGAGAGAGAGAGAGAGAAATAGGTCTACCTACTCTCACGCTTCGCGCCTCTCTCGGTTACTATCTACTCCTCCTCCTCCTCCTTCTCCTCTTCCTCCTCCTCCTCTTCCTCCTTCTGTAGTTTAAGGAACCGTGAGGCTCTAAAACATTATATGGTCGGATACTCAGTAGTGGTAGTAGTAGTAGCAGTAGTAGTAGTAGTAGTAGTAGTAGTAGTAGTAGTAGTAGTAGTAGTACTAGTAGTAGGTTAAGAGAAGAAGAGAGATGGAGGAGGAGGAGGAGGAATAACAAAAACACATAACAGGACAGGAAAAAAAAAAGAGAGCAAGAAAAGAAAGGAAACAAATAGAGGAAAAGGAAATGTCAAAGTTACCATTAAGAAGGAGAATTTCAAAGATAAGATAGCTACTCGCAAGACATAAAAGACTGACGGACTGACTCACTGACCGACCGATTGACTGACTGACTGGCTGACTGACTAACTTACAATCTTAACGTGCGTCAACAAAAGGGTCATATGGCGCCGATGACACGTAAGAGTGCTAAATATTATTCCTTATCATCATTTGGTACATTACAGAGAGAGAGAGAGAGAGAGAGAGAGAGAGAGAGAGAGAGAGAGAGAGAGAGGGAGAGAGAGAGAGAGAGAGATAATACTTAAATCTTTGCTATTCACTCCAGCTTGAGAGAATTATCCTAACCACAATACATCTCAGGCAAACTATCTCTGCCAGTCTTTCTTATCGCACGGCAATCCAGCATTAGCCGAGCTGTTGCTGTTTATTAGTGAGTGTATCGCCAGACCAGGTAATCTCCGCACTCACTGGGGGATCACGAAACACCAGAAACAGGCTTACCACCACCTCCTCCTCCTCCTCCTCCTCCTCCTCCACACCACACCTACACCTCATTCTGCTTCTACGCTTCCTCTACCACCTCCTCCTCTTCCTCCTTCGTCTCTTCCTTTTCCATCATCTTCTATGTTTCCATTAGTTCCTCATCCTGGTTTTCCACATCCTCCTCCTCCTCCTCCTCCTCCTACACTTTCACTATCTTCTCTTGTTTCTCCTACTCTTCCACTTCCACCTTCTTCTGCTCTTCCATTACTTTCACCTCCTTCTCCTCTTGTTTTTTTCCATCACATCCTTCTCCTTCTCCTCTTCCTGCTCTTCCATCACCTCCTTCTTCTCCTTCTACGCTTTCTGCCACCTATTCCTTCTCCTGCTCTTCCACCACCTCTTGTTCCTGCTCTTCCATCACCTCCTCCTCCTCCTCCTCCTCCTCCTCAGCTTTCTGCTCATCCTGCTCTTCCATCTTCTAGTTCTCGTTCTGAATTCTTTCTCTCGCGCTACTGTTTTTTTCCCTATTTTTTTTTCTTTCTTTCCTCCTTCATCTTTCCATCTCCCATCAAACGACTCGTCTTTCCTCTCCTGTAATTCCTTTTCTCCTTCAGTAGTCCTTTCTCGTCTCCCACCCCCTTTCCTCCTTCTCTTCCTCCTTTTTTTTTTATCTCCTACTCTCCTCCATTTCATCTCCCACCTTCCTCCTCCTCCTTCTTTTCTCCTATTTAACTCCTATCCTCCTCTTTTTTCATCTCCACCTTTCTTTTCCTCTTCTTTTTAGTTTCTCCTTCATTTCCTCAAACGTTTCTCTCCTTTCTCTCCTATTCCATCCTTTAATGTTTTGCACCACCATTAACAACACGAAACAACTTTTTTTTTTTACTTTTCTTTTTCGCTACTGCACAACTACGACTTTCTGGGGTGTTATTTCATTATTTTGAATCTGTGTGTGTGTGTGTGTGTGTGTGTGTATGACAGTATCCCAAGCGTCTCGAATCACTACTTGAAGCGGTTCATTCCAGCTCTCTCTCTCTCTCTCTTTCTCTCTCTCTCTCTCTCTCTCTCTCTCTCTCTCTCTCTCTCTCTATGACGTCACAAAGCCAGCCCAAAATAGCCTGGCCTTGTTCTCATCAGTGGCCGCTATCACAATCCCGCCATCAGGCTCTTTCTCCAATTACTGCCATTTTATGATGCCTTCCATTGTGTCAACTTTCCCGCTCTCCCCCGAAGCTCATTGTGTCAACTTCCCCATTCAGCGCCGCGCGGGGGAGGAGGCGAGGCAATAAGGGGCTTGGTGGGTGGCTTACGCGCCTGCCATTCTATGATAATTGCTTGCCAAGGGTGATTGTGTGTGTGAGGACTCCCCGGCATCAGCGAGTCATCTCTGAAGGGTGTCCGTGTGGAAGAATATAAGGGGAGAGGGGGTACTTTCTAAACTGTATGTGAAAGTATTGGGGGAGAAAAAGGGAGCGAAAGTTTTTTTGTGATTCAGATTCAGATTCAGATTCAGATTCAGATTCAGATTTATTTACATGCTCAGACTTTGTGATACAAAGTATGGAGCACAGCTCCTGCAATTATTTCAGATACAAACAAACACTAACAACTTATATAAATCAACTTTCTGTTACCTAAAAAAAATTATAGGTAGCTTTTAAAAAAAGAGAAATGTTAGACAAAATATATTGACTTTTACTTTGCATTAATTGGATAAACTTATTCACTGTTGGGTTATTTCTATAATAATTTGGAATATATTTGTTTCTGAACTCCACGATGTTATCATTAGGGCATGACAATAAAATATGATATTCATCTCCAACAACATTACATCTACATAAAGTACATAATCTTTCTTCCCTATCTATACTATCATATCTTCCTTTCACAACAGGTAGTCTATTGTTATTTGTTCTTATTTTAATCAAAGGCATTCTGATACTCTTTTTAAGTTTCAATAGGTAATCTTCTCTGCAATACAAGTCTTTATACATTCTATAACTCTTACAAAGTCCCTTTGTTGAAATATTTCTAAACCATGATGTTATCCAATGATCTTTAAGTTTGTTTTCAACTGCTTTCCTTAACCATTCTGGATTATTAGTTTGTTGATCCATCCAAATACCTGACATACCACAATTGTTAAGAATATTTCTTATATGGCAAATCCAAGGTGATGAATACATGCCTGTGGAGTCTAAATGTAACAAACTTTTATACATAATCATGCTTAACTTAGTAGTTTTCCCTGTTATTAACCTTGACCAGTAGCCAATCATTCTAGTATTGATAACAATATCAATAGGATATTCCCCTAACTCCCCATATACAATATCAGTGCTTGTATATTTATGTACATGTAATACATGTTTTAAAAATGTCATGTGCAACTGCTTGATTTCTCTAATAATACAGTATCCCCAAATTTCACAAGCATAGGTCATAATTGGCATTACAATGGTGTTAAACAATTCAAGTTGCAGATCAACTGGTAGATCATGTTTGCGGCATTTTCCAATTAGTGAATACATAGCTCTTGTTGCTCTTTTCTTAAGGTCCAATTGACCATTTCTAAACCTACCATTATAATTGAATAAGACACCAAGATATTTGTATTCACCAATTGTATCTATAATTTCATCACTAAATACAAAATGAAAATTGTCATAATTAAGTCTTCCTCTGCTGAATACAACAATTTTTGTCTTATTTTTGTTTACCTCTAATTTCCATTTGTCACAATATAACTCCAATGCATTAAGAATATTCCTCATTTCCTCTTCCGAATTAGCTAGAACTACTGTGTCATCAGCATACATCATTATCAATAAATTCAATTGTAAATCAAGGTAGTTATCATCAAATAGTAAGTAATTACATCTGTTTTCTATTAAAGACTTTTCAATGTCATTTACATAAAGGGCAAATAATAATGGAGAAAGATTTTCACCTTGTCTTACTCCTCTATTACAAATAAAAGTGTCTGACTTGTTTCCATTAAACTTAACACATGATTTAATGTTCAAATACATATTTCTAATAACATTAAGGACTTTACCACCAATATTTTCCTTTACCATCTTATACCAGAGCCCCTCCCTCCAAACTGTGTCAAATGCCTTTCTATAATCAATAAAAAGGCAAAATAATTGTTTCTTCTTCCATAAAAACAGATCAATGATGTTCTTTAATAAAAATATGTGATCAAGAGTACTATAACCTTGCCTAAATCCAGCTTGATTTTCTTTTATAATACTATGACTATCAGAATAAGAAGTTAACCTGTCATTTAGCACAGATGTGAATACCTTACCTAAGCAACTTAACAAAGTTATACCCCTATAATTGTGTGGGTCATCAACATCACCTTTATTCTTATACAATGGGACAATAACCCCTATCAACCATTCTTTAGGTAAATATCCTGTATCCAAAATCCTATTAAAAAATTTAACATACAAATTAAGCATATTTTTTGTACTTTTAATATATTCATTAACAATATCATCATATCCAGGTGCCTTGTCATTCTTTAGTTTTCTAATAGCTTTCAACACTTCATGTTCTGTAATGGGCTCATTCAGTGTTTCCTCTTCCCCAGATTCAATTGTAGCACTTTCTAGTTCACTTAAATGCTTATCACTTTCACTAATTTCCTCTGATAGATTCTTAAAGTGTTGATGAAAATCTGCAAGTGTAAGTGTAGTTTTGCTTTTATTTCCATCATTTTCCTTTAATATTTTCCAATATGTTTTTGGATCTTTATTTCTGTTTGCTTTTAACTTAATCAACATATTTTCTTTTTCCTTATTGTGTACTCTTTTCAGTTCAGCTTTGTACTTCTTGCTTTTTTCTATCATATCTTTCTTATTATCCTCACTCCTCCTCAGATTATATTTATGTCTAGCTTTATGGTATGCTTTCCTTGTATACCAACAAATATTATCATATCCAGATAAACTTGCATTATTACTTTGCTTAACATAATTTTTCTTTTTCTTTGGTGGAAAAACCTTTACAGCTGCTCCTAATAAAATATTCTTTATTCTAGTACTTACATCTTCAATGTCCATAGAATCCATCTGCTCTATTAACTCTTTTACCTGATTTTCATCAATTTCTGCTATATAATCCTCTTCCTTAGATGCTCTCCACTTACTTGGTTGATTATAGTTACTCACAGGTGCTATATTGGCATTGTTAATAATTGCATACTCAATATTTACTTTAAGCTGTACATGAATACCACAATGAATATCTGAATACAATGGGTCATAGTCTAGCACTCTAAATTCATTTACATCTTTTAACAATGTTGGTGAACCTATAACATAATCCACAAGAGTGCCATGTGTAGTTGTGGGTCTCCCCACTCTGAGATCTCTATCTACTCTACCATTGAAAATACATACCTTATTATTACAACATATTGTCACCAAATTTCTCCCATAAGAATTCCTATCCTGTGTTACATCTTGGTTATACCTTGTTCCATCCACTCCCATTGCTTTAAGTATGTTTTGTACCTCAAATAGATCACCATTACCATCATCATCAACATCATCATCATCATCATCATCATCATCATCATCATCATCATGAAGTACATCTGGCAAAACATAATCCAACAGAGTTCCAGTATGTGAGTTAAAATCTCCACATAATAAATGTGAGTAATCATCACTTGTATAATCCAAAAGAAAATTATCAATTTCTTCAAAGTGTGTGTGTGTGTGTGTTTATGATTTTTCGTTTTGTTGCTATTGTTGTTACAGTTATACTACTACTACTACTACTACTACTACTACTACTACCACCATCTCTACCACCACCACCACCACCACCATTACCACCACTACTACTACAACGTTATACTTTTGCTTTTGTTGAATAGAAATTGATTTTGCCTTATCAAATTACTTACTGAATTTGAATGCTTTAAAATTATGAAAAGGTGGCAGACTGACATCAGAGGTCATATGGCGCTGTGGCGATACACTAGATAGTCATGTAAATGTAAAGATATTGTGATGTATAGCTAAGATAAAGGCCTGTAACATATAAAAAATGCGTTATAATCAAATGAAAAAATATTATATCTGTATTTTCTCTGATCGTTACTAATAATAGATTCTAACTGGCATTCTTTTTCATTTTCTTAACACATCTGTGGACGTGGCCGTGAGGTGATGCTACACGTCAGCATCACCTCCCAGTAGGCGCTATAAAGCTGGGAGCCGTTTTGTAAGTGTAGATATTTTATCTCGGCCTAAATGGGAACATTATCTGACGAAGCAGGATGAAGGAAGATCAGTTGCATATAGGAAGTAATCCCTGCAAGTTGTTACGCTACTAATGCATTATTATTATCATCATCATTATTATTAACGTCATCATCATCATCATCATCATTAACAACAACAACAACAACAACAACAACAACAACAACAATAACAACAACAACAACAACAACAACAACAACAATAACAACAACAACAACAATGACAGTAGTAAAAAGAGAAAAAAAGAAGAAAGAGGAGAAGGAAGAGAAGAAAGAGGAGGAGGAGAAGGAGGAGGAGGAGGAGAAGGAGGAGGACGAGGAGAACATGAAGCAAGGTAGACGATCACTTCGAGATAACCATTTGCTTTCTCCTTTTCCTCCTACCCCTCCCGCTCCCCCTCCCCTTCCTCCTCTTACACTGTACATTCATCCCTCACCCACCATGACGCCACACTCCATCTAAACAAAGACTACACGAAAGACAAGAAAACTCAACGAAGCGGTATGACGGTTGGTGGCAAGCTGTCTTCATAGAGAACGGGGCGGCCACTAAGCAAACGCATACTAATGTAATTATAAATGCTAAAAAAAATAAATTACTGTAACAAAATATTCAGCAACACTACATACTCGTATTTTTTTCTGCTAATGTGGAACTTATTCAGCTGGTTATCGATCTCAATAATAGTTTTAGTGTAGTTTCGGGCAATACGACACATATTTATAATGAATTTGATTTTTATACCTCATTAGCAGGAATAGTCTCGAAACTTAACTTTTTAGCCCAGTATTCTCTGTGATCTACTTGAGTTACAGTGGAAGCAATGAAGCGCGGCATGACAGGTCAATAATGAGGCAAGTTAGGGTTGTGATACAAGTGGTCGGGCAAGACGGCTGATTGCCTAATTGGTAGTTAACGCCATGAAGCGCACATCACACTCCACATATATATACGAATAATACTAACAGAAATAATGTCAGAAACAAAACCACAACATAAACATACAAACATATGATAATGTCAGACGCAATGCCATGGATAAAATTATAAACCAATACACACATGGCTTAAGCAGGACGACTAAACCAGGGTCATTGCCCACACCATATATGACAACAACGGAAACCTGATATGGTGTGCCAGAACCTGCTCTCCTGTACTTCATGTGTGATTTACACGATCTAGGCTTTCACTTTGATATAACAGTTGCTCTTTTCAATTTTGGCACGAAAAAAGGGCATATTATATCTACAATCAGTGACTTGGTAGAGTAGACATTATATAATTAGCTTGCACAGCACTAAAACACAGAAAATCAGACTCTAGCAACTATTAACATTTGTAAGGCATTCTTACCTTTGAGGTGCAAGATAGTCAGGTTTCATCTTCCTTCCCTGTGTCCTGAAAACACCTCCAAAACGAGGTAGCACATCTTGCATTGCTTTTACGCGGAGGAAATAGCAGTGGACTGATGATGATTGTTGTAGTTTCCCGCGGAAGTCCAGTTGATTCTGCTTTTTCAACGGGGTTTTCTTTCTTACGTAAATGGTAGAGCAAGTGTCGAGGTCCCTGATTGGCTTTATTTTGATCCAGTATTTAACAATGAACATTTTATTTTGATATTACTATAATAATTATTGATGGTTGGGTGTATTGATAATTAAGGGAACATTTTTCAATACAAACGAACATGAGAATGTAGCAACAGGAGTGAATAGTCCCAATGAAATGAATACATGTATATAATTTATGTTGATATTATCGCCTACATATTTTCTAAGAATAAGCAAGCAATTAATCAACACAAAGTAAAAAAAAAAAAAAATAAACAATATAGTGTTGTATAGCAGCTACACGAATGGATGCCAGATGTACGATGACGTCATTTATTTATGGTTTTGGTAACAAATTCCTGCTTTTGATTTGCCTTCAGAACGAACATAAAAGTTTGTCTGACTGGTGGGTCAAAAGGTTGCTTGCCCGCTGCCACTTCGCCTCAGGGTCTCCGCCAGCGCATCCACCAGGTTAACCATCAGTGTGTTGCCTTCGCACTGCCGGCCGCCTCCCATGACAGCCCAAGTGAACCACCCCTGCAGAGGAATACATGCGCACTGTTGGATTAACCCGGAATAGGACTCTTTTTATCACAATCCAGATATTTATTGGTTTACAAGTCACAGCCCAGTAAAACTTTCTCCAGAAATAAAATCAGTTATTTTTTTTTCACGAGTCAAAATATTCCTTACCTTAATTCTGCCTATCACTTTGTGTTCAGCTTCGTAAAGTAACTGAATCACCTAAGGATTTAAGCTTACATCCCTAGCCTCTATACAGCCACTAAGATAAACAGTCACAAAGATAAGCAAATGGGATACATTCTGTCCAACAAGGTTCAAGACTAACACAGACGACTTGAAATGAATCTAGGTCGTCATGCTCTCTTAACTTCTTCAGTATCCTGGCATCGACTTCACTATATTTCACAAGTCATTGGAGGACTTTATCAAGTGAAGGATGATACGTTCGTGATCAAAGCATTTTAAATAATCTACAGCTACTCATTCAAAATCATTACGTCTTATTCACTCCATTGTCTATGAAGGGATATGATGAGGTTCGGATGTTATATATAGTACTGAAAGAGTTAATATTTCCACTGAGCACACCATGATTCACTGAGCCATATTCTGAAACATGCATGTGGCGCAACTCCTTTCCATTCAAATGGCTCCAGTTGAAGTTAGACGGGTTTTTAAGGGTGTTTTTACTGTTCTAGTGACATTAACAATATTTCTACATTATTAACACGAGAAACACTCTTGATAAGCCGCCAAATCATCACTGTGGCCTTGGAGTTTAGTCGTGATGATAGAGTAAAGCTTTTCAAAACACGAGCCACAACACCCACCTGCGCCAGCCTAATCCACTCGGAGGGCACCACCACCTCCACCTCCTCGCCGCGGGAACGCAGCAGCCCCGCCCGCTCCAGCACCGTCCATACTGCCTCCCACAATCCTACGCCTTCTGCTGCAAAAAAAAAAAAAAAAAAAAAAAAAAAAAAAAGAATTCACTTGGCGTGGCAGTAGTGTGTGTGTGTGTATGTGTGTGTGTGTGTGTGTTCGCTGCCCGGATCAGGATTACCTGCCCGGTTACTGCATATTTTTTACTGGCATTGATTAATTAAATTCTGGGGAGAGTCCTGATCTTTTTTTCTTTTTCTTTTTTTTTTCTATTTTCAGTACGTAATTACCTGAGCAACAAATTTGAGTTACTTTCGCGTTTCAAATTAAGGTAATGATCTCATCTAATATACGTACGAGCAGTTGCCTAATTAAAATTCCTGTTGTGTTTTGAGAGCTTATCTAGACATCTACTTATTTATCTTCTTTCTTGAAGTTCTTCATTATGAATTGTCTCGTCTTTGCTCTGCTTCTATTTTAAAGCCGAAACTATCTATACCAGCCCGAATGCTGGTGTAAAGAAGGAAACAGTACCTGCTCTGCCACGGTCACCTGCAGCAGCTACAGGTAGACATGCAACACCTGCGAGGAGGAGTTTGTTAATTACCTGTCCCCATTTCCTCCCTGAAAACTTCCAGCAGGTGATGTAAGTCTGCCTCGGTGCCAGACCCCAGCAGCAGGCGACGGACCTAGGGTGAAGGAACGAAGGCAGGAAAAGGGTGTGCATGAAGAGCAGGTATAATATATATATATATATATATATATATATATATATATATATATATATATATATATATATATATATATATATATATATATATATATATATATATATATATATATATATATATATATATATATATATATATATATATATATATATATATATATATATATGAATTAACTAGATATAGTGCATAACTAAAGGCAAACTAACTGATAATTGACTAATTTATTGAATGACCATTAAGTAGGTACTAATGAAATAATTATTTTATAGTTATAATTAATTAATTTACTATGTATCAAAATAAGTAGCTGAGTGATTGATTAACCGACTAAGTCATTGACCAATAACTAACTAGTAACTTACAACAAATTAATCACAAACCAGTTAATAACGAACTATGTAAAAAATTAACTAACCAACCAACTAACTAACTAAACTAGCTGACCTATCAAAACTTCAATGCAGATCATCAAAGTAAAAACTTAATTCATCAAGAAATACTTGAGAACCGTAGCCCTCCCACCCCAGCAAAGGCTCCTCATTTACTTCCTGCAGCAGATCCGCCCAGAGACTCGCCGGTGACTGTCCAAGGAAGTCGTGCAGGAACTTCAGAAGCGTGGCGTGGTCAGGCACCTCGCCACACAGGTCAGGGCTCTCCATGGCCTGATGGGGAGGTGGAGGCGTCGTCATCATGAATCAAGAACACCAGTCACGTTCAGTTGGGATTAATAAGTAAATAAATAAACTAAACGACTAGCAAATGATTATGTTAAATACTCAAAGCACCACCGCTGCACCTACTACACCATTAACACACTACCACACTACTGCCACACCACCACAGCTCCACCTCCACCATCTCCACCATCACCACTACCACACTACCCATATCGAACCACCACCATATCACCACTATAATATACCTCCTACACCACCAACACCTCCCCGCGACCACACTAAATCACCATCACTACATCCCAACACTACACCACCACGCTACCCCCGTCAGCACACATTCACCACTCAGCAGGACGCCAGCACGAGGCACCTGAGCAAGGACGGCAGTGACGGTATCGTGGAGCTCCTGCATGCTGGCGGTGTCGGCGTGGAAGGTCACCACCAAGCCAGCAGGGGTGTGTCGCGCTACCACCCGCGCCACCACCTTTCCGGCGTCCTCACCCAGAAACTCGTCCACTTTCTTCACTAACAGTACATTTGTGGATGAAAATAATGATGATGATGATATTGATAATGATAATAATAATGATAATAAATAAATAGATAAATGAATAAAGATAGATTAAAAAAATACATTAATAAACACTAAGGAAAAATAGTATAATGAAGTAAAGCTGAGCACAATGATGGTAAAACTAAATAAATTAATAAGGAATACTAATGCAGTAATATTAAATAGTAAAGTAGTTGATAATGAAAAAGAAAGTGCATATAAAAAGAGAGAGAGAGAGAGAGAGAGAGAGAGAGAGAGAGAGAGAGAGAGAGAGAGAGAGAGAGAGAGAGAGAGAAGAGAGAGAAAGAGAGAGAGAGAGAGAATCAGGGACGATAAAGAACCAACGAATAACAAATCAGATGAAGTTACAAAATATAATCCTTTACAAAAATCATACCAAAAGAAAAATAAACAAATAAATAATAATAATAATAATAATAATAATAATAATAATAATAATAATAATAATAACAATTATAACGATAATCCCCACTAGCAAGTTCAAGATACAAGATAAAGACAAACAATAAAAGTCGAGTCAATCAAGTCATGCGAACAAAAAAAACACGGAGCATCATTCAATACTGAGCTGATCCACCCCGTCACTCTCTCCTTGCCTTCCCACGTCACCCCCACACGGTCTGACTCACCCAGCAGTGTGTGACTGTCGCGACCAAGCGTGAGGGAAGCGGCGAGGGAGGACGCGAGGACCGGCCACTTCAGCCACACCTTGTAGCTCCACCAGTCACGGAAATCCAGGACCAGCTGCGTGGAGGGGAGCGCCGCCGCCTGGAGGTGAACACA
>NC_087168.1:37500-57500 GCF_035594125.1 Scylla paramamosain
CGGCAGGGTTCATGCTTACAAACCACAATGTAGTTTTATAACATGCTTTCAATATGAACCGTACTGTTTTCAGTAAAGTAAAGGAGCAAATGATAGTATACTAAATAATAGTACGTGTTCACTAACAAACTTAGGTACCTTATTCCCATCACACACACACACACACACACACACACGATTGTTAGCATACATCATATGGAAGAACATCTAAGGGCCGTATTGTTAAATCTCTTCGTATCACCACTACCTAATCTACTCACCAAAACACCAGTACATGTTCCTCGCTTGGCACCACCCAGATGGATCACCGGGCAGTGTTGGTGTCCTTCAGCTGACACACACGAGCGTTCACTGGGGCTGAGCTCTCCCAACTAACCCTGCCATGACCCTCAGCCTGCACCTCGCCTGTCACCTTTCCGCCCCTCCCCCCCGCCAGCCATTCTATTCGGGTAAGGCACATGACAAGAATAGCAAGGAGATGAAGTATCAGGAGACTTGTAAGGTCCAGCACCCAGGCCGAGAAATCTTAAGTCATCATGAATTGGCGGATGTATTTACTTATCAATTCACTTAATATTATTATTATTATTATTATTATTATTATTATTATCATTATTATTACTTCGAGGGATGGAACACCGTATGAGGAGGTAAAGCCTACCTTAATGATATCGAAATACCTCTATCGTATCACCACGCTCCCTACACCATTCCAGTGACTAGCTTTTTTTTTTTTTTCAGTCCCTGGATCATCCTAGTCACTCTTCTTTGCACAGCCACAACTGTACACCGTAATGTAAGAGAGGCCTTATCAAAGCACTACATGCACTGTTTTATAGGCCGCAGACTTGTAGTATCACTTTGTTTTCTCTCTCTCGAAGATTTAGCTATCTCCCTGGCCTTTAAGCTGCTGTTATATATTGTGCATCCCTCTCTCTCTCTCTCTCTCTCTCTCTCTCTCTCTCTCTCTCTCTCTCTCTCTCTCTCTCTCTTACTTCTTACGTAGAGAACGCTACCTCATTGATATCGAATTTCATTTCACACTTTTCTGTCCAATCATACTTTCTATCCAGTCCTGTCTTATCTTCGTAATTTGGTGTCATTCGCAAATTTACTGACGTCACTACTTACTAGTAATTCCGGAATATAATGATGCTAATAATGGAGGAGGAGGTGAGAAGAAACACAAGTGCTGGGAGGATAGTTTATTCCCGACTAGTTTCGCACAAGTTTCTTCAGGGGAACTAGTCGGGAATAAACTCACCTCCCAACACTTGTATTTCTTGTCACCTCCTCCTCCAGCTTGTCGGAATGTCTGAACAACAACAACAATAACAATAATAATAATAATAATAATAACAATAATAATAATAATAATAATAATAATAATAATAATAATAATAATAATAATAACAATAATTATAATAATAATAATAATAATAATAATAATAATAATAATAATAATAATAATAACAATAATTATAATAATAATAATAAGAAGAAGAAGAAGAAGAAAAAGAAGAAGCGGAAGAACAAAAAACAAGAAGAAGAAGAAGAAGAAGAAGAAGAAGAAGAAGAAAAAAAAAAAAAAAGAAGAAGAAGAAGCAGAAGAAGAACAAGAACAAGAACAAGAACAAGAAGAAGAAGAAGAAGAAGAAGAAGAAGAAGAAAAGAAGAAAAAGAAGATGATGATGAAGAAGAAGGAAAAAATAAATAAATAAATAAACAAATGAAAATAACAATGAATTCAAGGACAATAGTTACTCATATAACTTCTAAGATTTGTTCTAGAGCAGACAAAAAGTGACCTGAAAAAAATAAATAAATGCAGCAGCTCAGTGATCCAAGACGGAGGGCAGTCCGATGTGCTACTGACAGACTGCGAAATTACTTCCACACACCACCAAACAAAATGTGAACAAACTTGTAACTTTAAAACTTTTTTCCCTAAACCCTTGAAACAGCTATTCTTTGTCAAATGAACGGTTGCCACTCAACACTGAAGAACCAGTGCCAGGACCTGCTGAAGCTGTCGGTGGTGTTCCCAGTTTTTACAAGTCTATCAAGATGGCTGCCATTCCTACGATGCTCACTCTGAGCCTGAAAGAAAGAAAAGGAACAAACGCAGAAGGAAAACCTTGGAAGTAATATAAAGCGATATATGGAAGAAACAAAGATGTAAATATTTGCCATCATGCTTACCACGTCATCAATATTCTCCTAATTATTATAAATTCTTGTTATAGTTACAATAATGTTGGAAGAGAGATTTATAGTTACAATAATGCTGGAAGAGAGAATTAATAAGAAGCAGCTACAAGGAGCCAGTAGGCTAGTAGTAGTAGTGACAATGTGCATATAAAGTATACACACTACAATCAATTTCCAATTATTTATTTTATTTATTTTTTCTTAAGCCCCAGTTAAATCTGCACACACATGTGCACTCTCTTTTTTTATGCTGCTGCTGCTTCACTTTCTTCTTCTTCTTAAAGCCACACCTTCCTGTTATGGCAAAACAGCCCCTCCAAACAAACCTTCCACACACCGTGCCTTCTCTCTCCTCACCCTTCACGCCCCAAACCTGCGATCCCTTCCTCACCATCTCTCTTCACTCAATCTACAAATGTCTTGTCGCACCGATGAGGATCACAATAAGTATTTAATTTTAAAATCGTTTTATACGATAAAAAGTTTGTTTACCCCAACGTCCAGCTCTCGTAGCAGGAGGGGGTGAGGATCGCACAGAACAGGGCGAGGTTCCCCAGGTGGGACTCAGCCCAGCAGTATGCCTGCACCAGGGCAGAGTCGGCCGCTGCCAGGGACGACTGATAGTTTAGGGACTAAATTATCAGTTCAGGGAGTCACGAGGCAAGCCACCAGGGAACAGCAAAATTAGAATAAACTAAGAGAAAATCTGACGCATCCTCACACAATAGACACGATGGACGTCATCCACTTCGTGAAGGGCGTCCTTCAGTGAAAACACAGAACATTGGAAAGGAGACCGTCAAATGAAAAGAAGGAGTACTCCTGAACCACAGCACCTCAGTGGAGGGAGAATGATATTGGAAGTCAATTCTGCGGAACGGGCCGGTGTCCACCACCACCACCTGTCCTGCAGGATAGGTATCCACCGCCACGACCATCACCTGTCCTGCAGGGCGGGTATACACCGCCACCACCTGTCCTGTAGGACGGATATCCACCGCCATGACCATCACCTGTCCTGCAGGACGGGTATCCACCGCCACCACCTGTCCTGTAGGACGGGTATCCACCGCCACCACCTGTCCTGTAGGACGGGTATCCACCGCCACCACCTGACCTGTAGGACGGGTATCCACCGCCATCACTTGTCCTGTAGGACGGGTATAAACCGCGACGACCATCACCTGTCGTGCTGGACGAGTATCCACCGCCATGAACATCACCTGTACTGCAGGACGGGTATCCACCGCCACCATCTGTCCTTGTAGGACGTGTATTCACCGCCACCACCTGTCCTGTACGAAGGGTATCTAGCGCCACCACTGTCCTGCAGAGCAGGTATCCACCGCCACCGCCTGCCCTGCAGGACGAGTATCCACCGCCACCACCTGTCATGCTGGACGGGTATTCACCGCCACTACCTGTCATGCTGGAAGGTTATCCACGGCCACCACCTGTCCTGCGGGACGGGTATTCACTGCCATCACCTGCCCTGCTGGACTGGTATTCAATGCCATCACCTGTCCTGCTAGACGGGTATCCACCGCCATGACCACCACCTGTCCAGCTGGACGGGCATCCACCGCCACGACCTGTCCTGCTGGATGGGTATCCACTGCCACCACCTGTCCTGCTGGACGGGTATCTATTGCCACCATCTGTCCTGCAGGGCGGCGGGTACCCACCATACCCGCCGCCATGACCATCACCTATCCTGCTGGACGGATATCCACCGCCATGACTGCCACCTGTCCTGCTTGATGGGTATCCCCCGCCACCACTTGTCCTACTAGACGGGTATCCACCGCCATGACCATCACCTGTCGTGCTGGACGGGTATCCACCGCCACCACTTGTCCTGCTGGACGAGTGTCCACCGCCAGACCATCACCTGTCCTGCTGGATGGGTATCTACCGCCATAAACATCACCTGTCCCGCTGAACGGGTATCCACCGCCACCACCTGTCCTGCAGGGCGGGTATCCACTGCCGTGACTATCACCTGTATTGCTGGACGGATATCCACAGCGACCACCTGTCCTGAAGGCCGGGTATCCACCGCTATGACCATCACTTGTCCTGCTGGACGGGTATCCACCGCCACCACCTGTCCTGCAGGGCGGGTATCCATTACCACCACCTATCCTGCTGGACAGGAATCCACCGCCACCACCTGTCTTGCTGGACGGGTATCCACCGCCACCACCTGTCCTGCTGGATGGGTATTCACCGCCACTACCTGTCATGCTGGAAGGTTATCCACGGCCACCACCTGTCCTGCGGGACGGGTATTCACGGCCACCACCTGTCCTGCTGGACTGGTATTCAATGCCATCACCTGTCCTGCTAGACGGGTATCCACCGCCATGACCACCACCTGTCCAGCTGGACGGGCATCCACCGCCACCACCTGTCCTGCTGGACGGGTATCCACTGCCACCACCTGTCCTGCTGGACGGGTATCTATTGCCACCATCTGTCCTGCAGGGCGGGTATCCACCATACCCGCCGCCATGACCATCACCTATCCTGCTGGACGGGTATCCACCGCCATGACTGCCACCTGTCCTGCTGGACGGGTATCCACCGCCATGACTACCACTTGTCCTGCTGGACGGGTATCCACCGCCACCACCTGTCCTGCAGGGCGGGTATCCACCGCCACGACAATCATCTATCTTGCTGGAAGGGTATTCACCGCCATGACTACCACCTGTCCTGCTGGATGGGTATCCACCGCCACCACCTGTCCTACTGGATGGTTGTGCAAAGCCACCACCTGTCTTGCTTGACGGGTATCCACCGCCATGACTACCACCTGTCCTGCTAAACGGGTATCCGCCGCCACCACTTGTCCTTCTGGACGGGTATCCACCGCCATGACCACCACCTGTCCAGCTGGACGGGCATCCACCGCCACCACCTGTCCTGCTGGACGGGTATCCACTGCCACCACCTGTCCTGCTGGACGGGTATCTATTGCCACCATCTGTCCTGCAGGGAGGGTATCCACCATACCCGCCGCCATGACCATCACCTATCCTGCTGGACGGGTATCCACCGCCATGACTGCCACCTGTCCTGCTGGACGGGTATCCACCGCCATGACTACCACTTGTCCTGCTGGACGGGTATCCACCGCCACCACCTGTCCTGCAGGGCGGGTATCCACCGCCACGACAATCATCTATCTTGCTGGAAGGGTATTCACTGCCATGACTACCACCTGTCCTGCTGGATGGGTATCCACCGCCACCACCTGTCCTACTGGATGGTTGTGCAAAGCCACCACCTGTCTTGCTTGACGGGTATCCACCGCCATGACTACCACCTGTCCTGCTAAACGGGTATCCGCCGCCACCACTTGTCCTTCTGGACGGGTATCCACCGCCATGACCATCACCTGTCCTGCTGGACGGGTATCCACCGCCATGACTACCACTTGTCCTGCTGGACGGGTATCCACCGCCACCACCTGTCCTGCAGGGCGGGTATCCACCGCCACGACAATCATCTATCTTGCTGGAAGGGTATTCACCGCCATGACTACCACCTGTCCTGCTGGATGGGTATCCACCGCCACCACCCGTCCTACTGGATGGTTGTGCAAAGCCACCACCTGTCTTGCTTGACGGGTATCCACCGCCATGACTACCACCTGTCCTGCTAAACGGGTATCCGCCGGCACCACTTGTCCTTCTGGACGGGTATCCACCGCCATGACCATCACCTGTCCTGCTGGATGGGTATCCACCGCCATGACCATCACCTGTCCTGCTGAACTGGTATCCACCGCCACGACCTGTCCTGCAGGGCGGGTATCCACCGCCATGACCATCACCTGTCCTGCTGGACAGGAATCCACCGCCACCACCTGTCCTGCTGGATGGGTATCCATCGCCATGACCATCACCTGTCCTCCTGGACAGTCATCCACCGCCACCACCTGTCCTGCTGGACGGGTATCCACTGCCACCACCTGTCCTGCTGGACGGGTATCCATTGCCACCACCTGTCCTGCAGGCCGGGTATCCACCGCCATGACCATCACCTATCCTGCTGGACGGGTTTCCACCGCCACCACCTGTCCTGCTTGACGGGTATTCACCGCCACCACCTGTCCTGCTTGACGGGTATTCACAGCCACCTCCTGTCTTGCTGGACGGGTATCCACCGCCATGACTACCACCTGTCCTGCTGGACGGGTATCCGCCGCCACCGCTTTACCTGCTGGACGAGTATCCACCGCCATGATCATCACCTGTCCTGCTGGACGGGTATCAACCGCCATGACCATCACATGTCCTGCTGAACGGGTATCCACCGCCACCACCTGTCCTGCAGGGCGGGTATCTAGCGCCTTGACCATCACCTGTCATGCTGGACGGGTATCCACCGCCACCACCTGTCCTGCTGGACGTGTATCCACCACCATGACCATCACCTGTCCTGCTGGACGGTTATCTACCGCCACCACTGTCCTGCAGAGCGGGTATCCACCGCCACCGCCTGTCCTGCAGGACGAGTATTCACCGCAACCATCTGTTCTGCAGGGCGGGTATCCACCGCTATGACTATCACTTGTCTTGTTGAACGGGTATCCACCGCCACCACCTGTCCTGCTGGACGGGTATCCACCGCCATTACCATCACCTGTCCTGCTGGACGGGTATCCACCGCCACCACCTGTCCTGCTGGACGGGTATCCACCGCCATTACCATCACCTGTCCTGCTGGACGGGTATCCACCGCCACCACCTGTCCTGCTGGACGGGTATCTACTACCACCACCTGTCATGTGGACGGGTATCTACTGCCACCACCTGCCCTGCTGGATGGGTATCCAATGCCATCACCTGTCCTTTAGGACAGGTATCCACCGCCATGACTACCACCTTTTCTGCAGGACCGGTATCCATCACCATCAATACATCCCAACACCACACCGCCACGATACCTCCCACCCAGTCCAGTCACGATTGAACCGAAATATTTCTAGAATTCCGAGTGATAAAAAAAAGTCTATTGCAATATTTTTCTTGTATAGTTTAAATCATCATTCTTTCTCTCTCTCTCTCTCTCTCTCTCTCTCTCTCTCTCTCTCTCTCTCTCTCTCTCTCTCTCTCTCTCTCTCTCTCTCTCTCTCTCTCTCTCTCTCTCTCTCTCTCTCTCTTGCTTTGAACTTTCGCTCCTCAGGCTCCGGTTCACTCACGGTTCAAGTTCCAGCCAAGGCGAGGACAGAATGCCAGGTGTGTGCGCTGCAGGATCCGAATCCAGCGTCCTCCGTCAGATGAGACTATGCGTGCGGTGCGTGGAGGGAGATAAAGGGAGGGTGTCGTGAGCTCCAGGTAAGTAAACAACTCAAGTACACTACTGTGGCACTGATGACGCGACCGACAAAAAATATTAGAACAGTACTATCCAAATAGTTATGATTTCAAAAGGTATAGCGAACAACTTTTTTTAATTATAAATTCTTATTTGCAAGAAATCAAGTATATAAAAAGACCTGAATAAAAGGACTTACTAACATCATAAGAAACGTATCATTAAATTTTGCCTTAATAGTCAAATTTCGTTCTACATGAAGTGTGGACGTACTTACCGTAAGTCTTCATGTTGGAAGAAAGGCTGAAAACCCGGGAAGTTAATTTTTGTGTAGTCTCTTGAACAGCTTCACTTGACACTGACTCTTCCGGTCCATCACACTCCGCTTTCCTGGAACATTCTTCGTCTACATTTACCATTATGGAATCAGGATCATTTTGCTTTAAGTCTTCTGATTTAGGATCTCGACCACTACAAACTTCATTCTGGTCTACTGTCTGTTCTTTTCTTAAATCTGAGTCGCAATCACTGTCGACGTGGTGCCGCGACTTGGCTTTTGGCTCCTTGACATTGCCGTCCCCACAACCTTCAGCATCACACCTGCCAGCCTCACCTCTGTCATCCGTGACCTGAGTCTCCTCGTCCTGCTTCTCCTGCTTGAAGTGAACGAATTCTAACGATATGTCAGATTTGGTAGACTTGACTTCCCCATTAACTTCCCAATGTTGCTTGCCCTGATTTTTCCAGAGCTTCGTCTCCCACTCGAGGGCTGTAGAGATAATTGGCACATGTAGGCTCACCTGCCAGTGTTTTCTGAAAGTTAAGAGAGGACTCATGGTTATAAACAATTGTCTAATGTAATCTATCAGTTCTTAAAAAGACATTTTACAGAAAACTTTTTTTCGAAACAAATGAAGTATTGGCACCTTCAAACACATGACTGCAAACCTACCCAGTGTGTGGCGTGACGGTGAGGTTCAGGAGACGCCGACGCTTCCCCGGCATCAGTGAGTCCACAGATACGCCAAAGATGGATTCAGAGAACTGAGTGCGCACCACCACGCCCCGTCCTGCCTCGGTTCCGGCTGCGTCTCGCTCTATACGAGGTATAAACAATCCTTTTAATTCGTTGCCTCAAGGTATATCATAGACTCCTTTATAAAGAAATCTATGGTTGCATCTTTTAGAAAGGAAAATTACGACTCCGACTATAGCAATGCCTTTCACATTTTATGCAATTTTTATTTTTAATTATAAATATATTAATAAACTACCAAATAAAAATAAATATAGGAAGACAAGGCAACAGATAAAACTAAACATGACATACATGAAAAAAAAAATAAATAAATAAAGACAAATCAATATATATATATATATATATATATATATATATATATATATATATATATATATATATATATATATATATATATATATATATATATATATATATATATACGAGTATATAACAAGAAAATCTATAAGACAATATTCTCACGCTCTCTCACCTCTTCCTCGGGGTGCCACGCTACGCTCACCAACTCCTCAGCTGATCCAACGCCCCCCACATGCTGGTACCTCTGCGCCACGACTTTGAGCGCATCACCTGTGTAGCCACCTGTCACCTGGAGGACGCGACCTGAGTAATTCCCGGTGACATTGCATCCACAGTTAGTCAGGTCAGTCTGTGAACAATGACATCTTACATTAGGCGAGTGGGAGGAGGTGTGTGTGTGTGTGTGTGTGTGTGTGTGTGTGTGTGTGTGTGTGTGTGTGTGTGTGTGTGTGTGTGATTTATTCCAGCAGGTGTTCAGCTTGAGTCTTAAATTGAAAAAAACGTCATTAAATTTAGTTAGTGTATTGTTCCTTCTTTTAAGACACGTTAGGTTATGCACCCACCCACCTGCAGAGCCAAGGTAAGGGACCGGGTGGAGGGAGAGGTCCCCACTCTGAAATACAAGAAAAGTTGAAGCTTCAGTCTCTCTCTCTCTCTCTCTCTCTCTCTCTCTCTCTCTCTCTCTCTCTCTCTCTCTCTCTCTCTCTCTCTCTCTTTCTCTCTAATACATTAGTTCACTTAGAAATAATTTCTACCCTGACCAAACCACTTAAATGACATGTCGCTGAAGGACCACGACCAAATAGTGTCATTATATTAAATTTATAGACATGTAATAAAGAAGTGTCCTATAGCTGTTATTTTCACGCTATAGGTATATCAAATAGGGCAGTGATTCCTAACCTTTCCCAAGTTCATGCATCCTTCCATGAGCTTTTGAGATATTCATGTACAATTAATTAAAAGAAAATCACACTTTTCTCTAACTTTAAGACTGAAAATATATAAGTAATAGTACTTATCTATCCATCTTCGGTGCGGCGTATTAAGTGTTACCTGAGAAATGTTTGAGTGGAGTCATCAGTTCGGTTTAACGTGTAAGCGGTGACCAAGCGGAAGGATGCTGCCGATGCCTGCTGGCTGTGTGCCGGGATCCCCACCACTGTTACCAGCATCAACGCCGCACCTAGAGTAAGGGAAAGATGGTTGTATGGTTTATGACAATACACATTTCATTCGTTCATGTAAATTATCTTTGTAGTGTCGAGTACAATAATTTCGGATTAGTGATGATTATAGATAGAGTTTCTTTATAGCGGTAAGTTCGATAATTACAGAATAGTTTACCACTTCCAACGTAATCGCAGAATAATTCCTCTTGGATGTTGATAATCTGCGTATAGTGTCGTACAATAGTCACACACCAGTTCCTTTAGGTAAACTATTTGTTATATTGGCTAATATGATAATTATAGAATGGTCACTCAACAATGTTTCCACTAGGACGAACAACCCCACTCGCTTATGAAACCTCAGTTCCATGGTATAGCAGGTCGACGTTTTACTTAAAGAATATCCACACCTTTCCAGTTTTGGATGCTAACCGGGGTAACTCAATCATCTTCCAAGACTGAATAACATTATGATTGTGGCGCTTCCTGGCTTTCCACTTTCCCTTACATATCCAGTCACGCGGCAATTTCAAAATACACGTTAGAATATTTTCGCGAACGGTGAGTTTATTTGACGGTTTAAAATTGTTTGTATTTGTCACACACGTGACTACTCTACCACGGAACCAGGTGCCTGCCTCTCAACTCGTGGCGCTGCCACGTGTATAGCTTGAGGCATACTGGATACGTGACCTCTAGCAGGCTACCAAGCCGATAACGAGGGGTGGAGTTCCATCGAGCTTCAGTCTCCTCCAAGGGTCGCTACAGCTCTGAGTTCGCCTTAGCATACGCTGGGAGCCTCGTATACACTCGAGAGCGGTGGTAAGAGTTACACCAGTGTTACACACCCACACACACATAAACACACACACACACACAAACACATTTATATTTATTTTCTATTATGTATATGTAAAGGTGTTTATTTTTGTAATTTGTATCTATATGCATTTACTAACTTGGCTTAAGTTATTAACTGAACCAGTCTTTTAAGTTATTCAGTCCAGTTCAGATTGCCACTCCTTGTTACTTTTACTTACTTAAATAATCTTCAATTTTGTATTGTTACTTAATTTAAGGATTAACTTTAAGATATTAAATAGCAGTTAAAATGTCTCCTTTTCTCTTTTCTTTTAACCCTTTCATTGTTAGTGTGAGCAACACCCCTTCATGGTCCATCCCCTAGAGTTCAGTGTATGCTCACACGTAACAATTGGGGGCCTGTCCGGGATATTACACATGTTTACACATACATATAACTACACTAGTTCCTTTCCTGCTCTCGAGTGTATATGAAGTTGTGCTTATTTCTTTGTTGGTGAATTTTTGCGTTTTTCCGCTTTAAAAGTACGCGAGGTACCGGCGTCTAGTCATAAAAGCGTTAAAAACCTAACAATTGATTTCCTCAGTGTTGCTTTAGTGTCGGTTCGATTCCCCTAGTAGTGACCTTCACCCCGAACTCCGAGACTCCTTAAAACTTGGGAACTTGCGTTCCACTCTTTGCTTGAAAGCAGCGAATACGGCAAGCCATTACAAGTGCTTAAGTGTTAGTTCTATGGTAGTCATTTTGGGGCAGTGATTATCGCTACACAGTCTTAAGAATACAGTCCACCCCACCACTACCACCACCACTACCACCTGTCCCTTCTGCAGGTACCTGACGGACTTTGAGCTGGTGCAGCGTGTGGGGCGGGGCGGGTTTGGCGTGGTGTGTCAGGTGCGGAACAAGTTGGATGAGAATGAGTATGCCGTGAAGAGGATCAACCTGCCAACCAAGTGAGTGAGTGTTTGAGAGAGAGAGAGAGAGAGAGAGAGAGAGAGAGAGAGAGAGAGAGAGAGAGAGAGAGAGAGAGAGAGAGAGAGAGGCATACATTGACAGAGAGAGACAGAGGCAGGGTTAGACAGACAGAGAGGCATACATTGACAGAGACATGGATAGACTGACAAAGATAGAGAGAGAAAGAGACAGACAGAGACATTGAGAGATGTTTCAGGGTGTGTGTGTGTGTGTGTGTGTGTGTGTGTGTGTGTTGATTTATGAAGAAGATGGCAAATAGTGGGAACTTTCTTATGTGTTTTGTACTTTATTTTTTTTTGCTTCATTTATCTTTTTTTTATTTTTCCCTTATTTTTTGTTTCCATCTCAGTTTCATTCATGTTTTTCCTTTCTCCTTCTCTCTCTATTCCTTTATTTTTTTCCTTTCATCTATATACTTCATTCATATCTTTCCTTTCTTCTTCATTCTTTCCTCAATATATAAAGCTACGTTAGGATAATACATATGTGTGTTTGTTTGTACATAACTTACAACACCACTCCCTGCCACACCACACCACCAACCACACTAACACTGCACCACCACTGCAGCAAGTCATCTGCTGAGAGAGTGAAGAGGGAGGTGAGGGCCCTGGCCAAGCTCAACCACACCAATATTGTCCGCTACTACAACAGCTGGCTGGAGACGCCCCCCCCAGGATGGCAGGACCCCCAAGACACCATGCATAGCGAGTAAGTCTCCTGTGTTTGTGTGCGTATTTACCTAGTTGTGACATACAGGAGAGGAGCTAATTTCGTACTGTCCTGTCTTCATAACTGTTTTTATCCAACAAAGTGCAAAGCACAAGTGCAAAACCTTGAATGCCGAACCACGAATACGCAGGGGAACACTGTAGTGGATTATTAAATGGTTATTTACTGTGTCTTTCCATAGTCCTGCTTGTTTCTGTCTCTGTGTCTCTCTGTTTTTTAGTGTCTCCCTCCCAAACATTATTTTCACAACAAACCACAAACTAACATCCCCTGATTAACACTTAGATACCTTAACTTAACTCACCCCCAAAACTCCCACAAACTGACTAACTTTTCCTTCCTCTTCTTTGTCATCTAGTTCCCCTGTGACCATTTCCATAGAGTGAAGGTCATTGCCTTGTATGAGTCTCCTTCAGTTGTTTGTTGAGTCTCCGTGCTCCTTTCCTTCCCCTTCCTTGCCTCATCCATCAACCTAATAAAGCAAACAAGATATTGAACACATGTCTATCCATCCAACTGTGTTGCATCTTCCAACACCACCACCTCCTTTGTCTAGTTCCCCTCTGGCAGTTTCTATAGAATGTGGGCACTTTGTTTGATTCTCCTCCTCTTTGTCTCACCTACACCTCCCATCAACTGTCTCCAAGCTCTTGTAATTAGTTCCTGGTCTTCTCTAACCAAACCACACACTACTATACCCTAATGCCTCTTCTCTCCCCACATAAGGACGTGGCCTCTATGTCCTCCATGTTCTCGCCTGGCACAGAGGAATCACACAGCGAGGTGCTGGTGATGAATGCAGTAGACAAGCCAGCAGAGGACACTAGCAGCCTCTCTGGTGTACTGGGGCATCTGGCTGTCACTGGAGGGCTGGGGGAACTGGGACAGCTGGGCAGCACATGGGGCAATGGTGGAATGAGTGGGTATGAAGAAGATGAGGATAATGATGAGAGTGACCAGGATTCAGTGCAGTCATCAAGTGGAGAGAGCCAGCATAATGTATGGAATGGTCCTAAAGAGCAGGACAGTTCATTTGATGTAGTCTTTGAGCATTCCCGGGGCTCTGTTGGCGTCAGGAAGGAATGTGGGGGTGACTTAAGTGTGGACATGACTGACAGCGTGACTGATGAGGCGACTGGCGACTCCAATGCTTTACAAGACACCGAAGAGACACACAGTCATGAGTCATGGGAGAAACTATCAAACTGTAGCCAGAATCACTCCACAAGCCACTCCATCGTGTTTGAAGACTCATACAGCAAGCAGAGCCACGCAGAACAGGACACAGACACAAGAAACACTACAGAGGAACCCAAGAAGAGACGGAGAGTGCGAAGCCAGCCAGCAGGCAACCAGAAGGGAGAGAGACGCCGCACACTGAGTTTGAGCACCACCACGGCTGATAAACTCAGGGATGGGGTGCAGAAAGCCGTGATGAAGCCTCAGTCTGTCCCTCGCACCTTCCTCTACATCCAGATGGAGTTGTGTCAGAAGGAAAGCTTGCGTGATTGGCTGGTGCAGAATTCACAAAGGGACATTAAGGTGGTGGTGGATATGTTCAATGATATAACCAATGCAGTGGAATATGTACATTATAATCATCTTATGCATCACGATCTTAAGGTGAGTTATGGGGTGTGTGTTGGTAGTGTTGTAGGTGGTTACAATTGATCATTTATTTATTTATTTATTTATCTATTTATTTTATTTATTTTTTTTTTTGTGTGTGTGTTGTGAGTGACTGATTTTTCTTTTCTTTTTTTTTTGGGGGGGGTTTTATATGTTTTTTTTTGGTTGATATAGTTGTTTTATTCTCTTTCTTTCCCTCCCTCTCCCTCCTTCCCTGCCTCCATTGCAAACTCCTCTCCTCCTGTCCTCCCCACAGGCTTGCTATACCTTTCTCTCCCTCCTTATCTCTGTAACTAATTTCTCTCTCTCTCTCTCTCTCTCTCTCTCTCTCTCTCTCTCTCTCTCTCTCTCTCTCTCTCTCTCTCTCTCTCTCTCTCTCTCTCCACAACTAATTCTCTCTGTCTCTCCTGCAGCCCTCCAACATTTTCTTCTCCTTGGAGGGCAAAGTGAAGGCGGGTGACTTCGGCCTGGTCACCACCATCGTGGAGGAGGAGGAGCAGCAGGCCGCCTACACGCCTGCCACACACCTGCAGAGGTTCCCCACTGAACGCACGCATACTCATCGTGTTGGGACTCGCCTCTACATGAGTCCAGAGCAGGTATGTGGTGCTAGTCTAACCTAACCTGCATTAACCTACACTAACCTGACCAAATCTAAACTAACCTAACTAAACTTAAATTACCCTAACCAAACCTAACCTAACCTGATCTAACCAAACCTAAACTAGACTAACTTCAGCCTAAACTGACCTAAACCAAATCAAAATTAACCTAAGAATATGTAAACTAACCTAACTTAACCGAACCTAATCTAACTAACTTAAACCAAAACTGATCTAAACCAAGTAAAAATTAACCTAAGAATATGTAAACTAATGTAACCTAACCTAACCTAACCACACCACACACAGTCACCTCTCTTGTCATTGTCAGGTGAGTGGGCAGGTGTACGACTACAAGGTGGACATTTACTCACTGGGCCTGGTGTTCTTTGAGATGCTGGTGCCCTTTGGGACAGGGATGGAGCGCCTGGCCGTCATGATACGGCTCAGGGAGGAGCTGCTCTTCCCTCCAAAGTTTGAGGACAACTTCCATGATGAGGTGAGACAGATGGGAGGAATTGGTGAGGTGAAGCTGTTTGTGTTTTTACTGTAACTTTTTAAAAACAGCAATTCTCTCCTGATCTTTCTGTGCTGATGCGTGAGAACAGCAACTTGTCCTGACCTTTCTGTGCCTTGATGCGTGAGAACAGCAATTTTGTCTTGACTTCTCTGTGCCTTGATGTGTTGTTATGCGAACCAGTGACGTTGACTCAGTTATCACTGCTGTACTCACCGTGTAGTAGCTTTCTCTCCCTCTGGTTCTGTTTAGTGATGTTTAGTTCAACAAGCATGAGTAGGGACGTGGAAACACCAGGTCACTATAGTTTCTGTGCATTTACTAGACCTAACAATGTCATGCCCTGTAGAGCTCCCCATGAGGCTGCCAGGATTAGTGCAGATGCATCCTTTGATTCACTGTGGCAAGCTCTCTCTGAAGCCTGGACACAATCTGCCCCCTTCTGAGGCCGCTGGGCCAGATATGTGACCCCGGGTGACCCGTTCCCCTACAGAGGTCCCTCTGTGTCTTATCTACCCTATGCGCCATGTCATCAACTTTACCGCGTAAACACAACCCTCACTACCTCTCTACAGCTAAACTAGTTCCTCCCACACAACTTCACTACTGCAATTAACTACTATAATGAATGCAGTTTCCTCAGTTTCTACTCTTTCCTTAGTGTTACACATGCTTCGTATTAGTCTCTCGTCACCAGCCTCACAGGACCTTGTGGGGGCAACACAGCTGGTGACTACACTATTATTAGCTGCAGCAAACTTTACCAACTTTCCCGTGCCTTAACACACACCCTGCCCCACAGAGCTCCCTCAAGCTGATGCTTTTCCAGGACCCAGTGCCGCCCCACCACATGCGGCCTGAGAGCCCGGCGGTCGCTGCGTCCCCTGCAGGGCCGCATCGTGGAGGACATCTTGCCAGAGGACCACTTCCGCCTGTCCCGCCAACGCTCCCACTTCACCGCCTCCTCCTCTTCCACTACATCACTCTCCACCTCCTCCACCACCTCCACTTGATGAAGTATTCCTCCATGAGTTGTGTCAAGTGGTTGTAATTACAGTAAAATCCCTCTCATCCGGCATTCGAGTATCCGGCAGCTTCAAGTATCCGGCACATTTTTCTCCGAGCCTTAAAATCAATAAAAAATCAATGTGTACCCATAAAATTGATTAAAATTCCCGCGCGAGGCATACTTTGTCCCCTCGCCACCAGAGCGCACTGCTTCCCGCCACCCGCGGCCCACTGCACTGTGTTTACTCAGTGACTCAGTCCCGCGTGTGCACTGTTTATCGCCTGACGCCTTCATCATGCCTAAAGTTGTAGAAAAGAGGAAGCGTGTTGTGCTTACACTTAAGCAGCTGATCAGATCAGCTGATCTTTGTTATGGTAAGATGCGTGAGTGTAGGGTGGTGATTGTGGACATAATTTCACTTCTATTCAAGTATCCAGCATTATTCAAGTATCCGGCATGTCGGCGGTCCCATTGATGCCGGATAAGAGGGATTTTACTGTATCATTCTTTTTTATCCTTCATTTATTTCTACCTCTTCCTTCTCCTCCTGCTCCTCCTCTTCCTCTTCCTCCACTTGATTGAACATTCCTCTTGCATGTGTGTGTGTGTGTGTGTGTGTGTGTGTGTGTGTGTGTGTGTGTGTGTGTGTGTGTGTGTGTGCGGACACACACACACACACACACACACACACACACACACACACACACACACACACACACACTAGGGATGGGCCAGCATTTCTACATTAATTTCACTCATAAACAATTTTAAATAACCTGAGACATCTAATATAAACAACGGCAATAATGTAACTTGCATTGTAATTCATTATCTACATTTACACTTCTAATATAACTTCCTCCCTACATAATTCTAACATGACAACTTCTCGTGTGAATTATATTGTAGGTTCAAATCTTGTAGGGTGAATATTTTTAAAAGTTTACCAAAGGGGGCATTGAAAAGTTTCAGTACATTAGAGGCACCTATGTTGTTGTCACAAGGGGTTCATAGCTAGTCTTGGCAATACTGATACAATCCTTCCATGCTTTTAAGGGTCTTGTATGGTCTTATTGTTGTTTAAGCAGCCCTGTATGTAAATAGGTAGATTTGGTATTGTTATTTATTTATTATTTATTTGTTTATTTATTTATTTTATTTATGTATTTTTTATTTGAAAGTAGCCATATTCTTAAGGTTTTTATGGTTCTGTTTATTATTATTTGGGCTGTCCTGTGTTTGTGATTGCTGGACTGATATATAAATGGGTAGTTTTATTATTATTTTTTATTTTATTTTTTTATTATTTTTTTATGCTTTTATTATTTTTTTTATGCTTTTATTATTTTCTTGTTTATTTTTGTCTTATTTATTTAGCCTGCCTGGCATACAGTTAGATTTATTGTTATTTTCTTGTGTATTTGTTTATATTGTTTTATTTTATTTACTATTTGTTTAGTTAATGATTTAGTGTTGGTATTTTTTGTGTTTATTTGTGTATTCGGTTTTATTTACAGCTATTTATTTATTTATTTTTATTTATTTATTTTTTTTTAGTTTAGAGTCTGGCCAACGGGGAAAAACTAACAACAATTAACCCAAAATTATAATTACTATTTATATATCATTACTTTTCATATTAAGGAGACTGGCCAAGGCAGAAAAAAAATATATAAAAAAAAACACCCTTCGTACAGTGCAACTCCTGAAACAAAACAGGAGAAAAATCATTTAAGTTCCTGAGGCGTCTAATACTCCTCTTTTGAGATAGAAACACTGACAGGCAGAGTCCCAGAGTGCACCAGTGAAGGGGTGAAACAATGACAATACTGCCTGGCTCTTGCACTAGTGAGGTGGACAGAATAAGGATGAGAATAAAGAGAAATTGTCATAGGAAATACAAACTGTGTTGTGAGTAGTTGTGAATACTTTACTTATGCCTAAAAAATTGTGCTAAAAATATCTGTGACATTTAGGTGAGTTAGAGAGGAGGTGAAGAGACAGAAAGAGGTGAGATGAAGCGAGATGAGTTTGTTACCGACTTTTTTCACTTCACATCACCTCTGTCTCTCTCCTGAACCTCTAAAAAGATATCTATAATGCATTTAGACAAGTTAGGAAGGAGGTTAAGAGAGGTGAGATGAAGTGAGAATATTCCTATGTATTTTCTCTCATAACACCTCATATCACCTTTTGTCTCCCCCAAACCTCTAAAAATATCAACAATGAGACATTTAGACAAGTTAGGGAGGTTAAGAGAGAGAGAGGTGAGATGAAGTGAGATTATTCCTGTCTCTCTCCCAGCTTAAACTTTCAAAAATATTTATAATGAGAAATGTAGACAAGTTAGAGAGGTTTAGAGAGATAGAGGTGAGATGAAGTGAGATTATTGTTTTGTTTCTTGCCTAACACCTTTCTCTCTCTCCTTCTCTTGGCCTCTGCCTCCTCAAAAAGAGCCTATATTAATGAACTGGTGATGGTACGTGCCTATAATAGCTTGTAACAACATATCATCATAAAATCTGCCAATGCTGGTTGAATTATAATCATTGTCATTCCTCATGCTAAGCTTAGTATTATTATTATTATCATGTCATGCACTACTCTTTTCATTTGTTTCCTGTACTGTCATTTGTGCAGGAAATATCATGATGTTTTGGTTGCAAGAGTCCATGTATATATAGATTGAGCCATCGTATTCATGTTTTTCATTGTGTAGTGTTGTAAATATACTTTATCTAAATAAAAAATGTATCGTATGACATTTGTTTATTTTATTGTATGTGTGTTAGGTTAGGTTAGCATAGTCTATATACAAGCTCTTAGCAGTGCATATATATCACAGACAGATTGTTGGACAGTAAATTAATTTGAAGTAGAACCAATTGTTGTGTGTGTGTTAGGTTAGCCTATTACACCATTATCTTAGAAATATTCCTTTGTACATGCTTATGTACCACAGGCAGATAGACAGTGATTAGGGAGGTGGATGGAATAGATGGTGAAAGTGAATATACTGGTTGACTCTTACATTGGGGAGGTGGACAGAACATTGGTGAAAGAGTGAATATACTGGTTGACTCTTACATTGGAGAGGTGGACAGAATAGTGGTGAAAGAATGAATATACTGGTTGACTCTTGCATTGGGGAGGTGGACAGAATATTGGTGAAAGAGTGAATATACTGGTTGACTCTTACATTGGGGAGGTGGACAGAATAGTGGTGAAAGAATTAATATACTGGTTGACTCTTGCATTGGGGAGGTGGGCAGAATAGTGGTGAAAGAATTAATATACTGGTTGACTCTTGCATTGGGGAGGTGGCCAGAATAGTGGTGAAAGAATTAATATACTGGTTGACTCTTGCATTGGGAAGGTGGACAGAATAGGAGATGAAGGAGTGAAGATATTAGTTAACTCTAGGGAGGTGGACAGGTGGTGAGGTGTGCACCCACTTCCCCTCCAAGGATTCCAGGCAGCAGATTCATAGAACATGGTGTAATGGCCTCATGAAGCTTCTAGATACAAGAGTTGGCAACAGTGAACTTTGAAATTTGAAAGTATAAAATATAGAGAATAAAAATTCCTTCTGATAGTAAATGAATAATAAATTTTGAGGCATATAGGTTAGATGATAACATATATAATGGATTTAGGCTTAAT
>NC_087168.1:67500-87500 GCF_035594125.1 Scylla paramamosain
GCCAATCAGTCAGCCAGTCAGCCAATCAGTCAGACAGTCAGCGAGTCAGTCAGTCAGCCAGTCAGTCAGTTAGCCAGTCAGCTAGACAGTCAGTCAGTCAGTAGCCTTGGAGACACTGGAGGGCCATCCTCCTCCTCCTCCTCCTCCTCCTCCTCCTCCTCCTCCTCCTCCTCCTCCTCCTCCTCCTCCTCCTCCAAAATTATTATTATTAATATTATTACTATTAATATTATGATTGTTATGGTCTGTAATACTTGTGTGTGTGTGTGTGGGGGGGGGGTTCATATGTGCATGTAAAGTTAGGGGTGTGGTTTGTATTGGGTAAGTTAGGTTAAGTTAGGGTTGGTTAGGAGTTTTTGTGGGTGTTGTGGAATGTTCCGAAGGTGTGTCAAGTGTTGATATAGGGCAGTGGTATTCATTACGTGGCTTGCGAGCCGCTGGCGGCTTGCGATTACTCAATTCATGGCTCTCGAAAAATATATAAATTAATTAATAAAAAAAATATATAGAAAAATAATTTTTCAAGTAAGATACATATTTTCATGAGGTGAGATGGAAGACAAAGTCACAATAAGAGATAACATTCTAACATCCCTACCCTAGTCGTACAGAAATCATACGTGTCCACTACGGGAAACTGATCAGGGACACGTCTAGCTCTAGGCATCGGTGGTCTTGCTGAATCAGTTGAGTTCAAGCTTTCGGGGGAGACTGGATGTATTTCGTTACTCTTGGAGATTTGTGTTTGAAAATAGGCAACAGATATTTAAGACTGCAGTAACATATATAAAAGTAACAACTTAACTGTTGCTGCTTGTGGAAGCTAGCTGCGATGGGCTAGTAACTAACCCATCACTAGCACTATCAGCTCAGTACTACTTAATTTAGTTGAGTTACGCTAACTTGCAGTAGCTGCGGCTCTCTCTATCAATGTATTTAAACGAAGTGGCTCTCTTGCAAAAATTAGTGAATAACACTGATATAGGGTGTGTGTGTGTTATGTTAGGGGTCTTGGGTAGGTTAGGTTAGGTTAAGAGTGTTTGTGTGTGTTGTGGAGTGTTGTGGAGTGTTCCGAAGGTGTGTCAGTGTTGATAGAGGGTGTGTGTGTGTGTGTGTGTGTGTGTGTGTGTGTGTGTGTGTGTGTGTGTGTGTGTGTGTATAGCATTGTTAGTCAGTCAGTCAGTCATTCAGACAGTCAGTCCTTCAGTCAGTCATTCAGTCAGCCAGCCAGCCAGCCAGCCAGCCAGCCAGTCAGTCAGTCAGTCAGTCAGCCACCCAGCCAGTCAATCAGTCAGTCAGTCAGTGAGCCAGTCACCAGTCAGTCAGTCTTTCAGTCAGTCAGTCAGTCAGCCAATCAATCAGTCAGTCAGTCAGCCAGCCAGTCAGTCAGCCAATCAGTCAGTCAGTCAGCCAGTTAGTCAGTCAGTCAGTCAGCCAGTCAGTCAGTCAGTCAGTCAGTCAGTCAGTCAGTCAGTCAGTCAGTCAGCCAATCAGTCAGTCAGTCAGTCAGTCAGTCAGTCAGTCAGTCAGTCAGTCAGTCAGTCAGTCAGCCAGCCAATCATTCAGTCAGTCAGACAGTCAGCCACTCAGTCAGTCAGTCAGTCAGCCAGTCAACCAATCAGTGAGCCAGTCAGTCAGCCAGTCAGACAGACAGTCAGTCAGTCAGCCAGTCAGCCAATCAGTCAGCCAGTCACCCAATCAGTCAGACTGTCAGCCATTCAGTCAGTCAGTCAGCCAGTCAGTCAGTCAGTCAGGCAATCAGTCAGTCATTTAGCCAGTCAGCTAGACAGTCAATCAGTCAGTAGCCTTGGAGACACTGGAGGGCCATCAGCGGGCCATCATGGAGTCAGTGTCCATCAAGGAGAGTGTGAAGGTGAACAGGAATGACAAATAATAGTTAGGTTAAGTTATTTATTTACTAATTTATTTATTTATCTCTCTCTCTCTCTCTCTCTCTCTCTCTCTCTCTCTCTCTCTCTCTCTCTCTCTCTCTCTCTCTCTCTCTCTCTCTCTCTCTCTCTCTCTCTCTCTCTCTCTCTCTCTCTCTCTCTCTCTCTCTCTCTCTCTCTCTCTCTCTCTCTCTCTCTCTCTCTCTCTCTCTCTCTCTCTCTCTCTTGTTGCCCCCACAGATCCCCACACTGCTGTACGGGTTGGAGAGTGAGAGAGTGGAGAAGGAGCTGATCAGAAGGGCTGTGGAAGTGGAAGGGTGCCCTGTCCGAGTCCTGCCTGTTGTTATTATGACCTGTGAGGTGAGGTGGGGTCTGTAGGGATGTCAGGGAAGTTGTTGGGGGTGTTTAAGGGTAGTTAATGTGTTTATTTGGGTGTTTTTGGGATGTTTAAGGGTAGTTTGCGTGTTTTTGGGTGTTTTGGGATGTTTTTGGAGTGCTTTGGGGTGTGTTAGGATATTTTGGTGTGTGTAATTTTGTTTTTTTTTGGTATTTAAGGGTGGATTTGCTAAGTTTTGGGGCATTTGGGAGTGTTTTGGTGTGTCAAGGGTGTTTTGATGTGTTTGGGGTGTTTTGGTGTGTTTTTTGGATGTTTGATAACCTTTAATGTGTCTCCCTGCTCCTGTCTGTCCCTAATCTGTCCCTAACTCCTACAGGTGGCCATCAGGGATGTGAGGAGTGTCCAGCAACATGCCTGGAGATAGTTGTGTGTGGACAAGGGACACAGACTCAAGAACCACAAGTTTAGGCTGACCAAGTGAGTATGGGAAAGTGTGAGTCGGTGTGAGAGAGAGAGAGAGAGAGAGAGAGAGAGAGAGAGAGAGAGAGAGAGAGAGAGAGAGAGAGAGAGAGAGAGAGCACTCTTGAAAACCCTTAAAGCTTCAACTAGAGATGTGGAAATGTGGTTTGTAGCTGCACCGGCTGGGCATCAATTGGCTCTCAGGTGATCTGTTTTACTGATCACACCCATCATCGTAGGGTCGAGGAAAGGCAATTCTCCCTCTGACGTTTATTGATGAGGTAGGCATGACCGTAAGAACTGCGAACAAGTTCTCGGTCTCAATTTCTTACAAGATAACATTATGCACTGATATTAAACACTTTTAACATATTACAATATTCATTAACAAGACATGCAATCAACTTGGCACTATGACAATCAGTTTTTACTACAAAATTAAAGTATTTACCTCGGTCACCATCCTGCTTATCTTTGTCTGAGCACGACTTGGTCGTGAGTGATGCCCGCAGGCGACTAGCAGGTTAACCCCACACTACCAACAAGTGAGCATCGGCTTCGGTGCTTAATATAGCATTGAATACTGATACTTACACATATTACACGTTTTCATGCAAATAGAAAACTATTGAACATTTCACTTATAAATGCCGAGGAATAATGACATGAGGAACATACGCTTTACATACAGTAACATGTTTAATCTGTCACTAGAAGCTTAAAATGCTTGAAAACCTTACAACTTCAAGTAGAGCCTTTGGAATGTAAAAATGTTAATCTGTCACTAGAACCTTGAAAACACTCTTGAAAAAACCTTGCAACTTCAACTAGAGCCTTTGGAATGTAGAAATGTGGTTAATCTGTCACTAGAACCATAAAAACACCCTTCAAAATCCTTACAACTTCAACTAGAGCCTTTTAAAAAACTATTCCTCCTGTTAATAATGCAGTAATCTTCTTAATCTGTCACTAGAATCTTAAAAACACCCTTTAAAACCACAGTAACTTCAACTGCAGCTTTTAAATACAGGTAGCAGGGTTCTGAAGTTTCTCCAGTTAGCAATGCAGAAATTTCACTAATCTGCCACTAGAGCCATAAAAACACCCTTAAAAACCCTTGTCACTTCATCTAGAATCTTTTAAAAGAGTGTTTCTTCAGTTAGCAATGCAGAAATCTCATTAATTTGCCACTAGAACCACCAAAACACCCTTATAAACCCTTGTCACTTCATTTAGAGCTTTTAAAAGAGTGTTTTTTCACTTAGCAATGCAGAAATATCATTAATTTGCCACTAGAACCATAATAAGACCTTTGAAACTCCCCAAAATGGACCCTCACCTAACTCATCCCCCCTCCCCCCTTACAGGTCCCTGAACATCTTTCCCACCATGAACCGGCTGCTGCTGACTGGGACACCCTTGCAGAACAGCCTGGCAGAGCTATGGGGCCTTCTGAACTTCCTGATGCTGGATATTTTTTATTCCCTTGGTGTCCTGGTTTGATGTGGAGGAGATGCAGGAGGAGGGAAGTGACGAGAGGATTCTGAGGCAGGAACAGGAGGGCCAGGTCATCTCCACTGTATAATGAAGGTAAGAGAGAGAGAGAGTGTTTGGGTGTGCTTGGGAGTGATTTGAGTAGGTTTGGGTGTGTTTTGGTGGGTTTCGGTATGTTTGGGTGCATTTTGGGTGTGTTTGGGAGTTTTTATGATTATTTTTATTATTTATTTATTTATTTGTGTTTGGGTGTGTTTGGGAGTGTTTTTTTTATTATTTTCATTATATATTTATTTTTTGTGCTTTAAACTCCATTAACTTCAAATAGAGTTTTAAAGAGTGTTTCTCCTGTTAGTAATATAGGAACATTGTTAATCTGTCACTAGAACCTTAAAAACATCCTTGAAAACCACGGTAACTTCAATTACAGCCTTTTAAATATAGGTAGCAGGGTTCTCAAGGGTGTTTCTCCTGTCAGTAATGCAGAAATATTGTTAATCTGTCACTAGAACCTTAAAAACACCCTTGAAAACACAGTAACTTCAACTACAGCCTTTTAAATATAGGTAGCAGGGTTCTCAAGTTCTCAAGGGTTCTCACTAATGCCTGATATTATAATTCCTATGTGATTTATGTAATTCTCTCTCTCTCTCTCTCTCTCTCTCTCTCTCTCTCTCTCTCTCTCTCTCTCTCTCTCTCTCTCTCTCTCTCTCTCTCTCTCTCTCTCTCTCTCTCTCTCTCTCTCTCTCTCTCTCTCCCCCCTACTACTGCTACTACTACCACTACCGTCTCTTAGGAGGCAAAAAAGAAAAAAATAAATAAATGTTTTTTTAAATGTTTCTATTAATGTATTTGTGTATATGTACATTTGAGTGAACCTTACAGACATACACCCTATCTGCACCCTACCTACACCTCTCTACACCCTGTCTTCACCCTCCTCCCACAGGCTGCAGACTCCAAACAGTGCAAAACCTGGGCTGCCATTTATATTTCACAATCTCTCTCTCTCTCTCTCTCTCTCTCTCTCTCTCTCTCTCTCTCTCTCTCTCTCTCTCTCTCTCTCTCTCTCTCTCTCTCTCTCTCTCTCTCTCTCTCTCTCTCTCTCTCTCTCTCTCTCTCTGATAATCAAGTTGACACAAGGATTAGATGTCATTATTATTGTTATATTATTATTATTATTATTATTATTATTATTATTATTATTATTATTACTTGTTGTTGTTGTTGTTGTTGTTATCATTAGTTTAGGAGGAAAGGACACACACACACACACACACACACACACACACACACACACACACACACACACACACACACACACACACACACACACACACACACACACACACACACACACACACACACACACACACACACACACACACAGGAAATCATGTGGTATTTTTGTAAATTACTAAGAAGAAATAAGAAAAGATGATTAACTGTGGTGGTGGTGGTAGTAGTAGTAGTAGTAGTAGTAGTAGTAGTCGTAGTAGTAGTGGTAGTAGTAGCAGGAGTAGTAGTAGGAGTAGTAGTAGGAATAGTAATAGGAGAGAGAGAGAGAGAGAGAGAGAGAGAGAGAGAAACCGTACGTACTACTACTACTACTACTACTACTACTACTACTACTACTACTACTACTACTACTACTACTACTACTACTACCACCACCGCCACCACCACCACCACCACCACCACCACCACCACCACCACATTTCCACAACACATGAATTTACCAAAGGAAAAAAAAATAGAAAATAACAAATGGTTTTCACGTGTGCTGCTAAAAATACTTGTAATCCATATAGAATACACGTACCTGCTTCCCATGCCTTGTGTATACTTGTGAGACCTGCAGGTATACACACAACACCGCTATGTATAAATATGTAAACGAGTCTGAAGGGAGTATGGGCGGGAGGGCGGAGCGGCATACATCCTCCCTCTTTGACTGCCAGCGGTGCACTGATTCATTCCAGTTGAGCATATGGTTTTTAAATCCCCCCAGTCTTTTCAGATCTCTTCGTCTTCTCTCTTATTCTCTCTTATCTCCATTTTCTCCTCTTTCTTGTTTCTCCCTCGTGTTCCATAGGCTTCTGTCTCCTTAGGCCTAGTGTGCTGTGTGTGGCGGTGATAGGCTGTGAATTTAGGCCTGGGAGGGAAGAAATAAGGATGGAAGAGGATGCAAGGCTAAGGAATAAAGTGTATAATTTGATTTAATTTATTTGTTTATTTATGGAGTTAATTGTGTCGTCTTAAGTAACTTATTATTATCATTAATGTTGACCTTATTGAGGTGCCAGCTGGCTTTCATGGCCTCAAGAGGAGGATGGTGGGGCAGAAGCCAAGACCTCAACTGTTGGGTGTGGTGACTGGAAAGGTGCCCAGTGAAGTGCATCTCCTGGGCCTCAGACATCGGCGTGCCGAGCGGTACACACCGGAGGCGGACCTGTGTCACCGCTGCAGTTGCCGGGGCCACAAGGAGTGGCGTTGCCAGTCTGCTCCTCGGTGTAGGTACTGTGCTGGTTCCCACAAGTCGGTGCAGTGCCTGGACAAGATCAAGGAGGGCACCAAGATCCCTGCTCGCTGCTGCAACTGTGGGGGTGATCACAACGTCCACTCCACCCTCTGCACTGTCAGGCCTCGGCCCCACAGGGAGCCTGCCACTGATGAGGTGACTCGGCCCAGAATCGTGTTCCGCCAGGCTCCACCTCCTCAGACCAACCAGTGCTTGGATGAATAGGCCTTCATTCTTGTCTACTGCCCCTCACCTGCCCCAGCCTTCCTGCTCCACCACTGGCACTTCCGCCACACCTGCCGTGTTCCCGCCTCTGCCGCAGCACACTGCTACAGTGCCCTCTGCACCTGCCACAACAGTGCTCCAGCTTGGGTTCACTCAGGAGCTGCCTACCACAGTTTAGGGGTGTTTTGAAAATTGGTGTGTTTAGAGGTGTTTTAAGATGCTTGAAAGTAGCTTGGTGTGTATTGGGTGTGTTTGAGGATGTTTTGGGGTGTTTTAAGTGTTTTGGTGAGATAGAAGTTGCTTTGGGGTGTTTTGGGAATGATGTAGGCATGTTGGAGACAAGCATTGGGGGTGTTATGGTAGAGGTGGGGTGCTTGAGGTAAGATAAAAGATACTGGGGTGTTCTGAGGAGACGCTGCAATGGTGGAAGTGTGTCAGGGGTGTTATAGCGTGTGCTGTGATACAATCCTTTTCTTTTCAGACACAAATGTAGAGAGATGAGACAGAAGCAGGAACACCACCACCACCACCACCACCACCAGCACTTCCACCACCACCGCCACAAGCACCAGGACAGTGGAAGAAATGGTAGAGACAAGTGGTGAAGGTTGAAAAGTAACTAATTAGATGCTTGTTGTCTTTTATTGTCTTGAGTATGAAATGACTAGGAATGTTACAGGGTCTCTCTCTCTCTCTCTCTCTCTCTCTCTCTCTCTCTCTCTCTCTCTCTCTCTCTCTCTCTCTCTCTCTCTCTCTCTCTCTCTCTCTCTCTCTCTCTCTCTCTCTCTCTCTCTCTCTCTCTCTCTCTCTCTCTCTCTCTCTCTCTCTCTCTCTCTCTCTCTCATATCTTTTGTCTATCTGTCCGTCATATTTTCTCTTTTTCTCTCTCCCTCTGTCTGATTGTCTGTCCCACACCTCAGTACACCCTTCCTGTCTTCCCACACCTTAGTACACCCCTCCTGTCTGCCCCTAGACCTTGATACACCCTGTCTCACCCCTGCATCTTATTAAACTGTCCCTTCACCTCAATAAACCCTGTCTACTTTCCCTGTCTGCCTGTCTGTACCACCTTACTACACCCTGTATGCCCCTACTCCTTAGTACACCCTTCCTGCCCACTGCACCTCAATTCTCCCCTGCCTGTCTCATATATTTTTATCTATTTATATTTATTTTTATCATTCTTGGTGTGATTTGGGGTGTTTAAGGAGTATTTTACGGTATTTTGGTCAGTTTTGGATGAGTTTGGTTGTGTGTTGGGATGTTTTAAGTGTTTTGAGTGAGTTTGGGTGTGTTTTGGGTGGGTGCCGGTGTGCTATGGGTGGGTACGTGTGTTTCTGGGTGCCTTAGGAGGGTTTATATGTATTTTGGGGAGTTTTGGGTGTGTTTTGGGTGTTTTAGGGTGTCTCAGTGTATTTTAGGGAGTTTTAGATGTGTTTGGGGGTATTTTGGTGTGTTTTTGATGTGTTTAGGATGTTTTGATGTGTTTTAAGGTTCTTGAAAGTAGCTTGATCTGTATTGTATGTGTTTAGGAGTGTTTTGGGGATGTTTTGCTGTGTTTTAAAGGAGGTTTAGTTTGATGGAAGTTGCTTTGGGGTGTTTTGGTGATACTGTAGCCATGATGGAGATGGCTTCAGGTTAGAGGTGAGGTGCTTGAGGTAAGATGAAAGATTCTGGGGTGTTTTTGGGGAGGGGCTGCGATGGTAGAAGTGTGTCAGGGGTGTTATAGTGTGTGTTGTGATTCATGAAGCTACTAGATGCAGGTGTGGAGGATGTCCGAGTCTGGAGGGGGTGTTCTGGCGTTGGGGTGTCTGTCTCGTATATTTATATTTATATTTATCATTCTTGGTGTTTTTTGGGGTGACTTAGGTGTCTTTTGGGGTGTTTTGGTCAGTTTTGGTTGAGTGTGGGTGTGTATTGGGGTTAAGTGTTTTTTGGCTTTTATGAATGAGTCTTGGTGTGTTTTGGATGAATACTGGTGTGCTATGCGTGGGTACGTTTGTTTCTGGGTGTTTTAGGTGCGTTTGGATGTGTTGTGGGTATTTTAGTGAGTTTTGGATGAGTTTGGCTGTGTTTTGGGTGGGAACAGGTATGCTATGGGTGGCTACATGTGTTTCTGTGTGCCTTTGGTGGGTTTTGATGTGTTGTGGGGTGTTTTGGATGTGTTTTCGGGTATTTTAGGATGCTTCAGTGTCTTTTAGGTGTGTTTGGGGGTATTTTCATTTGTTTTTTGTTGTGAATAACTAATGTATATAGCAGGTCAGCAGTCCCACACAAGATGGCCCAGACAAAGCACTGTGCGCAACACACACACACACACACACACACACACACACACACACACACACACACACACACACACACACACACACACACACACACACCTAGCCCCATTGCCCCCTGGTGGAAAGGAACAGTCTTGTGGACCACTCTGTTACACCGCAGGAGGCTAGGCATAGCACAGCTGGCCACATACACAGCAAGGCCCCACAGCATACATTAGTTTACCACAGCCCCTTCATAATGAGACGGTACCCTAATCAAAGTAAATAAAATTTAAAAATAAAAACCTTCATACGTATATCATATATATTTTACTTACCCTGTGCCCCTTTAAAATAAGATTATTCCCTTGAAAAATAAATAGATGAAATAAGTAAATAAGCCTTAACAATCTCTCTCATTCATTTCAGAGGTGAGCCAGCACTTCTCTGAGGAGTTCCGGCCAGAGCAACAAGTGTCCTTTGATGACATCATCCCCCTGTTCTGCCAAGACCAACCAGGCATCTGTGTTCCACCTCAAGGAGTGGCTACGCATGTTCCTGGACCTGTACCAAGACTTGAAGGACCAACAGGCAGCAAAGGAGGGGAAGGCCCTTCAGAGGATCCATGGCCTGCTTCAGGAGGTGCAGGCGTGCAGACCCTGCGCCTGGTGTGAGCAGGAGAGGCTGTCATGACATATGAACTGTAAATGTGTACAGATAAAGTGTGTCATTTCAAACCAGGGTGTTCCATTTGTATCACCTCTCCTGGAAAGTTCTAATCCTGTCACTCTCCTCCCACCCCTAGCATGTAACCACTAAACATTCAGCACATTGACACACCTCTCCTGGCAGGTTCTGATCCTCTCACTATTGTCAGAAATTTCTGGACCAATGAAGGGGTGGTAGTGTTCAGGATTGTGTTGTTTATTAGCTTTCACACAAGACAACTCTGTTCATTCATGTACCTTATAAACTATAACATTGCAGAAATTTTATTGTTTATATAAGGCTGTGGACAAATAGAAAAGAAATTTGAGGTCTTCAGTGATGAGTAAGTAGTGATGTTCAGGGTTATTTGTTATTTGTGTTGATGTGAGACAAGTGCGTTCATTCATTCACCTTACAGAAAAGCACACTGCAGAAATTTTATTGCCTATAGAAGTTATCTATGTATCTGTCTTTCTATAGACCAGGCTGGCAGTCCCATACAGGGTGGCCTAGACAAAATACTGCATGCTCATACACACATCCTTCAAAGTCTTAGTTCTGGACAGATAAAGAATTGTAGGATACTAAGTGATGGAGGAGTGGTAATCAGGGCTGTGCTGACATGAAGACAATTGTGTTTGTTCCTGCATCTTACGGAACACCACATAGCAGAAATTTTGTTGCTAAAAGAAGTCATGTGGACAGATAGAATATAAAATTTAGGATAGGTCTGAAGGAGAGATGGTATTCAAGGTTGTGTTGATATAACGCTGCGTTTACACCGAGCGAGTCGCGTCGAGTCGCATCAAGTCATTTGAAGCGATTCATTTCGACATATCTCCGTTTACACCGAATGCGTCAACCCGAGTCAAGTCACTACACAGTGACCCATTTGATTTCAGGGAGAATGGACGCATATTCTCTTGCTGTAGTAACTGCATTGCTCTGGCTTCGTCGTCGCAGACGTAAAAATAAAACTCGAATCTGGATGCATCATCTGAACACCAGGAGGCCAGATTTCGGTAGCTTCAGTCATTTATTCCCAGACCTGTTAAACCATCCAGAAAAATTCTACAACTTTTTTAGGATGACATGAAAACTTCAAGAAGCTGGTGGAGTTGGTTGGACCTTCCATTAGGAAAATCAACACTAACTACAGGCGTGCAATAGGAACGGAAGAAAGAATGGCCATTTTTTTAAGGTAAGAGGTATTTTTATTGAACATTACAAAAATCATTACACGTACGGCAATAGTAAATTAGTGAGCTGATGGCAGTAATGCATTCCTGATGGTGAGTGAAACATGATCATCTAAATTACTTCTCGGAGGTTAAAAAACTGTTCATTATTCTCTACGTAGTTGTCACTTGCATGGGATGTACCTGGTGACGGTGTTGGTGTATGTGATTGATTATGTTCAGTCCAGTACCCATACTGGACAGAGGGTGCGGGCTTGAACATCTTCCTACGAAAGGCTTCATATATTTCATATATTACATACTTGCATATATTACATACTTACATACTTGCAGACACCACGGCAGACTCGCTGTGACTGACGTCAAAAATAGGCCCAGCCCTATATGTGACTCGACGTGACGCGACGCGAGAGGACGTGATGTGACTCGAAGCATCCGGTGTAAACGGTTTCGTTCAGAAACCCAAACAAATCAATGTTATAGCTGGGGTGGCGATTCATGATGCGTCATGAATCATCTTGACTTGACGTGACTCGACTCGACGCGACTCGCTCGGTGTAAACGCAGCGTAAGACAACTCTGTTCATTCATTCAACAACTGTACAAGAAAAGCAGAACAGCATATTACAGAAATTCTATTGCTTGTAGAAGACAGTTGTAGACAAAAAAAATTTGGATGCTAAGTAATGGAGTGGTGATGGCCTTGATGTCCAGTGTTGTGTTGACATAATTACAGAGAAGACTGAAAACGGCGCATTGCAGAAATTTGTTGACAAATAGAAAAGAGATTTAGAGTAGTTAGTGATGTAGTGGTGGTAGTCAGGGCTATTTGACATAAGGCAACTGTTGACTTAAGCAACAATCTTACAGAGAACAGCACTTTGCAGAAATATTGTTACTTATAGACAGTTGTGGATAGATAAAAATAAAAAGGATACTAAGTGATGAAGGAGTGGTGGTCAGTGTTGTGACAAGATAATTCTCTTCATCGATGCAGCAACCTTGCTGGGAACACAGCATATTGCAGAAATTTTGTCGGGTATAAAAAACAGTTATAGACTTAGAAAACAAATTTGCAGTACTAAGCGATGAAGGTGTGGTAATGTTTAACATTACATTGTGATATGTGTTGACAAGCTGATTCTGTTCATTCATGCAACATCCTTACCAAGAAAATGGAACAGCTTAATACAGAAATTTAGCATATAAGTCAGCACACTGAAGACAAGACCACCACCACCACCACCACCACCACCACAGCAAGATTAACAAGAAGCACTTGAAGAAAGAAATGGGTAACAAAACAATGTGGAGGCAGGTTAATGTAGTACTAGGAATGTAGTTAGGAATAGCTTGGAATAGTCCATGGTTTCACATGTTCTGCTTTTTCCACCACAGGATGCAACCATGTGCTTATAATTACATTTTTATTTTTTTGTTTTCCTTTGGCAGTATTTTTAAATCCACCATCTATTGGAAGTGATTTAAGCCGGAGAAATTTCTTCTTTATCATCACATTTCTTTAAAAGGAAAAGCTTGGGCAATGTCAATAACTTCAAAGTCTTCTTAGTATTACTATTTCCTTCCATATGTGCCATATGTTTCTCACTTCTTGATGTATTAATTTAATCTCTAAGAGCGGCTTTATGAGCTGATTTCACTTGTAATGTGGCAGGTCTCCACACTTCCAATGGTGAGGATCACTATAAATAACTTTTCTCCATGCAGAGAGAAACATACAATCCAGTTTCTCTATCTCTTAGTTTATCACTAACAGACCTATACCTGTTTTTTCTTTATATTAGCATGTTCTGACTTGCAGCAGTTGATTCAATTTGTTTCTCTAGATCAGAGGCATGTAAGGAGTCTGGTAATGTAATATCATCCACAGTGTCTTCTGGAATGCCTTGGTTTAGCTTAGTTGGTCTAGTGTTCTTTCCAACCAATGCATTAGCTGGCACTAACATCTTACTCACAGAGGGTTTGTCAGGGGGCAGGTGTAGGAGGTGACCAAATGGAATAACACCTGGATCAAATGACTTCTCAGGAGCTTCAACCCCCAGTCATATTGCTTACTCTCTGAGGAGCAGAAAGGATCGGCAATCTGCAGGGGAGTGACTGCTTGTCCTCTTTGCCATGCACATGCACCTTTACCAGGTGTCCTCTTGACTGATTCCTGGGATTAATCTTAAAAGAAGGCAAGACATCACTGCTGAGGTTCTCACATCTTAAATTATTTTGGTCTATAGTTCTGATGTCAGGATTTGTGTCTTCCTGCTCTAACTCTACTGCCTGAAAAGAAGCAGGCAATGTTTCTGAAGTTTTCCTCCTCTTCTTGAAGATTTTGGAGAGGCTGGTTGCTTGACTATCTGGTGAGTGATTGTGCTGGTGTGGATCTTGGTCTTTAAATGGAGTGGCTGTTGCATCTGAATTTTCTTTGGAGCTTCTTTTCATGTTTTGGCTTTCTCCATCTTTCCTAGAATTTATGATGCTGCCTTTGTTATGATTCTGAACATCAACTGAGCCACCTAATCAACCAAACTGCTTTTTAATTTTGCATAAGGCAAATCATGTGGAGAAGAGAGAGAATTTTCAGGCTTGCTGTCATTTTGCAGGTTGTCTTTATTATCTGTCTCTTTATCTTGATCTGTTTCTGTGAAGTAAGAATTACTTGTGCCTTTGCCATTTAGCTCAGCACACAGTCCCTCACTTCATCCCCATTAGATTCTTCAGATATGCATTCCATACCTTTACTGGGTGTATTTATGGGGGTAGTATTCCACTGCCTTGTTGGACAACCTGCTGAAGAAATAGCTTGCAGTGTTTACCCGTGGTTAACTGTACCATGGTCATCAGAAACTACATGTACATGTAGATGTGTACATGTACAGATTCTGTCCTCTGCCTTCCTTTCTCCTTACAGTATAAGAGTCACCCTCCATTACTGGGAGATCAAATGGTCTTTCTCGGCTCATCATCCAATGAAGCAACTTGATTGTGTCTTCAACCTCTACTTGCTTTATGTTATAACCAAGATACTGAGGAAAATGGAGGGGCTTTTGGAGAGGTAAATCTTTATTACCACTTGGAATTCTGAGATGTGTTCCAGTGCAGAGGTTCTGAATACTGCCTGGATGATCTCTACTGTCATGTCCCTCTTCCACCACTGACAAAGACTCCTAGGTCTAGGGATGGATACAGGCCTCTTCTTCTGTCTTAACAAAGAACATGACCTTCTTCCTGGCAAATAGAGATTGGGCAGCTTCCTCCTTGATGGACTTGACATCTTTGGATTTATTAGATTTTCTTTTCCAAAATTATGCAAGACCTTGTTAACAGATGGAGTATTTGTGGGAGTGGTTGTCAAATGCCTTTTCCCAGAAGAAATAAAAATGGTTTCACTCCCTCTGGGCAACATTTTGGAATAATCTATACTTCTAAAAAGACCTTCCCTGAGGTGCTTGCAGAACTTCTAGTATTCATTGTACTAAGACTGGGAGAGTTCAGAATGTTGTGTTTAACAGAACTGCAGAGTTTGTAGAGTTAGCAGTACAATGGCCAGAAATGTTTACACCTACATCTAGATGCTACAGAAATGTCTTAAATCATATATACAGGCAGTCAACTTGTGAAACACCTCACTAACATGACTGAGTAAATGGCAATTACTCATTACAATAAAAAAAAAAAAATTGATCATTTAGAAAAGAAAAAAATGTGGAGTAAAGTTGAACATCCATTTGGTAAAATCAAACTTAGTGTTACATAAGTATCCCACCTTGCTGTATAGAAGCTGCAGGGAGAGGAACAGATGGAAGGCAATGCCCTTGGTGGCTGTAAAACTCTGCCACAATAGAGTTGATGGGTTGACACAGCAAGGCCTTGAATCCATACAAAGGGAGGACAGTGCTTGGTACTGGTACTCTGGAAAATTAAGAACATTCATTCATTAATCCCCTAAACATTCCATACAAAACATAAGAGAATTGGGGTCTTGAGAGAGAGAGAGAGAGAGAGAGAGAGAGAGAGAGAGAGAAAAGGATGGCAAAAACAAGATACATAGTAGTAAACAAAATTAACCATACAGTTCTGCCATCAGCTGTCATCTTTTATTTGTCTTTCTAATATATTACTTCTTTCATGAGCATCCTGAAGGGGATGGTTATAGCAGGAGAGTCCCTGCCTTTCCTCATTTGTACACTGACTTCTTGCTTGTTCAAGTGCTCTGTTTCAATTAGCACAAATATTGCTCTGTCATATTCACTATTAACAAAATGCTGAAAGCATGAAAGGAAGCCCTCTGTGCAACTTCTGTTCACTCAACCAACCATTGATTGTGTATAGCATCTTAAGCTTATATGAAAACTGATGTGAAAATCTTTTGACTCCATTGTGTTAAATGCAGCTGTATGAGTTGATTCTTGTCATATATAAGAGCCATATTATTTTTTATCCATATTATCAAAACTAAGAGGCAGGATATTCTCACTTGTTAGCACTGAAGCTGGCCAGGATCCCAGTCACCAGAGCCGTCTTGACATCATTCAGCCATGAGGTGAAGATGACAAGGTAAAGATGAATCATTCAAGCTAAAGTTTTTAGCAAAGGTTTGAGCGAAGAATTCAGCTTTAGAAATAGATATGATAGCAGTGGTGCCATCTGGTTGAAATAAAGGAGGGAAAGAAGAAGAAAAGTTATTGGAGATATTTTTGGCTAGATGCCAGAAGTCATGAGGGGAGTTAGATTTTGAAAGATTTTGACACTTTCTATCAATGAAGGAGTTTTTGGCTAGCTGGAGAACAGACCTGGCATGGTTCCGGGCAGAAATATAAAGCGTATGAGATTCTGGTGATGGAAGGCTTAAGTTCCTTTTGTGGGCCACCTTTTTATCATGTATAGCACGAGAACAGGCTGTGTTAAACCAAGGTTTGGAAGGTTTAGATCGAGAAAAAGAGAGGAATGTACGCCTCCATGCCAGACACCATCACCTCTGTTATGCGTTCAGCGCACAAAGACGGGTCTCTGACACGGAAGCAGTAGTCATTCCAAGGAAAATCAACAAAATACCCCCTCAGGTCCCCCAATGTAGCAGAGGCAAAACGCCAGGGGCACCTCCGCTTAGGGGGATCCTGAGGAGGGATTGGAGCGATAGGGCAAGATACAGATATGAGATTGTGATCGGAGAAGCCCAACGGAGAAGAGAGGGTGACAGCATAAGCAAAAAGATTAGAAGTTAGGAAAAGGTCAAGAATGTTGGGCGTATCTCCAAGACGGTCAGGAATACGAGTAGGGTGCTGCACCAATTGCTTTAGGTCATGGAGGATAGCAAAATTGAAGGCTAGTTCACCAGGATGGTCGGTGAAGGGAGAGGAAAGCCAAAGCTGGTGGTGAACATTGAAATCTCCAAGAATGGAGATCTCTGCAAAAGGAAAGAGAGTCAGAATGTGCTCTACTTTGGAAGTTAAGTAGTCAAAGAATTTCTTATAGTCAGAGGAGTTAGGTGAGAGGTATACAGCACAGATAATTTTAGTTTGAGAGTGACTCTGTAGTCGTAGCCAGATGGTGGAAAACTCGGAGGATTCAAGAGCGTGGGCACGAGAGCAGGTTAAGTCCAGCTTTGGATTGAACATGAGGATAAAGCAGGAACAGAAAAAGGGCTGTCAGTTGCCTTAGACACCTGTGTTTCAGTGAGGAATAGAAAATGAGGTTTAGTAGAGGAGAGGTGATGTTCTACAGATTGAAAATTAGATCTAAGACTGCGAATCTTGCAGAAGTTAATGAAGGCTGGCAGGAGGAAGATCGTGACGGGGACATCTGAGTGGTGGGATGGGGAACCTTTGTCCTCCCCACGGATAAAAAACTGGTATACCTCAGTTTCTGTAACATAGAAGCATGATGATATTATAACATTAATTATTTTAATGAACTATGTCAAATATATACTGAATCTTTTTAAAACACGTGTGTGTGTGTGTGTGTGTGTGTACCTTCTCCACTTATTGCTTAAAACATAATATGGGTAATGGTACTGACAGAGGCGAAACAGCACATATTACTACAATTTATATGAAATACCGGTGAAACACACACACACACACACACACACGTGTGTGTGTGTGTGTGTGTGTGTGTGTGTGTGTGTTTCTATGACAGTGACAGGTGAGTATAGACAGGTGTTAAATAGCGGTGGAAGAGATTTACATATATCATGTATGCGTTTATTGAACACCTGTTTGTACAATGGAGGGTAGGGGAAGAACTAAGTTCATCTCAGTCTCATTTTCATTTTGTGTGGTGGCGCGTGTAATAATCCCAGCTGGAAGTGTGAAAACTCGGGTTGTCATTAAAGCAGCCAAGTCAAATGCTTGAATACCATCAGTGATTACACAAATACATTCATCGTGGCTAAGAATCGCTCACTCTTCCTCTTGAGATCACTTCACCCATTCCCCCCCCCCACACACACGCACAGCCTCATTGCGATTGATTTCCCAGCGTTGAGAGATAAGAATGAGCAGCCTTTTTATTCCCTGACAGATCCGTCACGGAGAGAGAGAGAGAGAGAGAGAGAGAGAGAGAGAGAGAGAGAGAGAGAGAGAGAGAGAGAGAGAGAGAGAGTGGGGGGGAGGATGAAAATCAAGCTCAGTTTCTTTGCCCAGTGCGTTAATAACAAAGCCTCAGTGCTTTTGCTTACCGGGAAAGGAAATGAGGGCGGGCCTCACCTTGATGTTTAAAATACACCATCAGAGAGTGCCTCGCTTGCAAGCACTCCAACAGCCACTTCGGTAGGCCCAGATTGCCATCAGGACAGTCTGCCAGGCTCCCAGGGAACTGCTGCAGCCCCGATGCAGGACGTGGCACCATCAGCGGCAGTTCGCCTACAAGCACGTCGCCATCGCCTTGTCTTGAAACCTCCCTCACTGTCTCAGGTCTAATGTTTTCTCCTATCTCTCTCCTTTCTCTTTTCTTATTAGCCAAATTTTCTGTATTGTTGTCGTTAGTTCTTTGGTGCATCACTATTCTCAACACTGAAAAGATCTATAACTCTTTAAGACTCATCCTTGCTCTATATTGTCTCGAACAAATCTTCAGCGCAAAAAAAAAAAAAAAAAAAAAAAAAACAATATTCTCCTTGAATAATTCTGCAACGTAGATAAAGACAAAATGTATCTCTTGGATAATTCTGGTGCTTAATTAAAGGCAGAATGTATCTCTTGAATATTTCTGCTGCTTAAGTAAAGACAAAATGTATCTCTTGAATAGTTCTGATGCTTAAGTAAAGACAAAATGTATCTCTTGAGTAATTCTGCTGCTTGGGTAAAGATAGAACGCATCTTCTATTTTCTTTTCTTGTGTGTTGGTGTGTCCATGCAAAAGAGTTTTATTACTTAACCAGTTTATTTATTTGACATTTACCATTCCCTTACTGTTTTTCTTAGCCATTTCTCCCTTCCCTCAGTGTCCTATTCTCAACTTGTTTTCCCAGGCCTTTATCACTCTTTCTGCCCTCTTTCCCTTTCCAGTCCTTGTAGTAGCATTTTGTCAATGAAGGGCAGGCGGGAGCAGCCCCATGACCTCTTTTGACTGCGCAGTGTTGCCCTGAGGCGCGCCAGAAACGCCTCCTCCGACTCCCCTAGCTGGTGTCGCTCCCACGCTTCGAACACCGCCTGCCCCAACACACCGTGGTTAGTACTCCTAGTATTGTTAGTGGTGAGATTCTAGATGTTATTTTTATTATCATTGTTATTATCACTACTACTACTGATACCACAACCACCACCACCACTACTACTACTACTACTACTACTACTACTACTACTACTACTACTACTATTACTACTAGTAGTAATAATAATGATAACTGAGAGAGAGAGAGAGAGAGAGAGAGAGAGAGAGAGAGAGAGAGAGAGAGAGAGAGAGAGAGAGAGAGAGTGTGTCTCTATACCATTTATCTAGAACTCTCACCCGAAATTTCTTCTCCACGCCGTTGACAAAGGTGAGGGCAGCTCCGTGCAGCAGACCCACCCCGAGCTGTTGGGCACTCTTGCACTTGCTGCTGCCCATGGAACACAGCTTCTCCCGGTAGTTCCACTCGCATCCCAGCTCGTACAGATGCTTGGCTGTGGTCTGACAGCGGGAAAGAGAGACGCACGTTGAGAGAGGAGGCTCATATTCTGAAACACTTTTGCGCCACACCTCAACTACATACTTTCAAAAGTCTAGTTGAAGTAACGCAAATTTTCAAAGGTGCTTTATGATATTATTGATAGTTTATCAAATTTTTGTACATTGTTAACAGGAGTAACACTCGTGAGAACTTGATTAATCATCTATGTAACATTTGAAAATAGTTGTAGTAAGAGAGCAAAGTGTTTCTGAATACGAGCCTAAGTAGTACAGGGGACATAACAGAAGGCATCAAGCCTACACGTGGTAGTCCCTGCATGAAATATACCTACGTATTTCCACCTGCCATCCCCATCTATAAATTTGTCTTATCTTCTTTTAAAGTTCCCGAATGACTGAGCACTAACAACCTGATCGCTGAGTCCATTCCATTTATCCACTACTCTGAGAACTAATTCCTTCCTATCTCTTTCTAAAGTTTTGAAGACTGAAACCATTATTTCTTGTTCTATCCTTTTCATATATCACTTAAAGACCTCTATCCGGTCTCCTTTTAACCTACGCTGTAAGGAATGCAGATTTAACGGCTCCAATCTTGCTTTGTAATGAATACCTCTCATCCCCTGTACCCTTTTTAGTCATTCTCCTTTGTACTGATTCTGAAAGACCTATATCCTTCCTGCAATATGGGAGCCAAAACTGCACAGCATAGTTTAGATGAAGTCTGAGTAAGGCCAATACATCTTTGATATTACTTCAGGACTTTTACTTTTATCT
>NC_087168.1:90000-255000 GCF_035594125.1 Scylla paramamosain
ATTGAATGTATCTTTCATATCTAACTGAGAACCAGTTCCTTTGGTCTTTCTTTTAAATCTAACTTCATCAAGCTTGAACTCATTATTTCTTATTCTGTCTCTTCCATTCATCCACCACTCCGAGAACCAATTCCTTTCTATCTCTTTAAAATGTACCTTTATCATGCTTGAATCCATTATTTCATATTACTTCCTTATCACTGACCCTGAGAGTTTTGCAGACATCTCCATTGTTATGTACCTTTGCCACTTAAAGACTTGTGTCAAATCCTCTCTTCATCTTTTCTTGTCATTACTAATCTTGAGAGTTTTTCTGATGTCACCCTTGTTATATCCCGTGTATCTTTACCTGTAGGCGGCGGGCCAGCTCGCGGTGAGGTTCGTCACTGTCTCGTACGTCGCGTAGGAATCCGCCACGATGTTGAATCTGCACACAAATACAGCTGGTTCTTAGTTACATGATTTTTTTTTTTTTTGCACGATTTTTTAATGACTTAAAATATTTTTATTACCTAAATTTGAATTTAAAGGAAGTTTTGACTTAAACACGATCAAGTTCAACCACTCATCGCGATGTACGTATATAAATATTAAGGTAATTTTTATTTTTCATTTTTTGTTTATTTCTATTGTTTTAGTTTTTATATTTAAAGTTAGGATTAATAAAGATAAACAGTAGAAATTTGTATCATTCACTCAGAGGGGAGTCCCTAAAGAGTAGAGCCAAAAGTATTACCTAAATTAGAGAAGTGTCTTGAAACCTCCCTCTTAAAACAGTTCAAGGCAAAGGCACGCAAAAATATAAAAACAGGGAGGGAGGGAGTTCCAGAGTTTCTCAGTGAAAGGAATGAAAAATTGAGAATACTGGCTAATTCTTGCATTAGGGAGGCGGACAGAACAGGGGTGAGAGAGAGTAGAGGGTCTTGTTAAGCGTGGCCGTGAGAGGAAGGGAGGTATGCAGTTAGTAAGATGAAAAGAGCAGTTAGTGTGAAAGTAGTGACAGAAGAGAGCAAGATATCAAAACAGCAGTTAACGTGAGAGAAGCGAGAATTTCAGAAGAGCAGTTAGCGTGAGACTATTTACTACAAATCCCAAGAGCGGTACTCACATCAGAGTTTCGGAGGTGAGAGAAGCTGCAGACTTCAGGAGAACAGAGATTTGGCGAAGCTGTCTCTGGAAATTCCTTGCACTCCTTTGACTGTTATTCTTATCTGAGGGAAGATGAGTGACAACCGCGTGACTAACTTGACTAACCTCCACCACTTCTAAAAGGTTCAAGAGACAGATTAACAAGATTTCTTTATCATTGGCAGGAGAAACATCCTTGAGAACCCGGCTAGTCATCTCTTCTTCAAAAATAGTCGTGGTGAGAGAGAAAGCGTTTCAGAATACGAGCTAAAATTTGAATAACACACACACACACACACACACACACACACACACTCACCACGGCAGACCACGATGGCAAATTCAGGCATTTCAATGATTGCTGGAAAAAAAAAAATAAATAAAATTGGATAAGTAAAATAAGATGAAATAGTGTGTGTGTGTGTGTGTGTGTGTGTGTCAGTTTGCTCTTCAAAATGTCAAGGCTCAAACTGAGACAAGAGTTACATAAGGGAAAAAAAAGCAAAGTAATAAAAAAAAACGACAACAATAGCATAACAACAACAACAACAACAATAACAAACACGACAACAACAACAACAACTATAACAACAAGAACAGCAACAATAACTGCTACTACTACTAGTACTACTACTACTACTACTACTACTACTACTACTATTGCTACCTATTACTAACAAGAATACACAACAAACAACAGCAATTCTACTGCTACTATTACTACTACTACTATTACTATTACTAATGCTACTACTACTACTACTACTACTACCACTACCACTACTACTATCTATTACTAACAAAAATACACAACAAACAACAACAATCCTACTGCTACTACTACTACTACTACTACTACTACTACTACTACTACTACTACTACTACTACTACTAGTAATAGTAGTACTACCACTATTGCTACCTATTACTAACAAGAATACACAACAAACAACAAGAATCCTACTATTACAACAACAACAACAACAACAAGAATAACAACATCATCAACAACAAAAACAATAAAGGTAAGACAGGTCACAGCAATAAGCGGCGCACACCTACCCTTTCTGAAGAGTGAGGTGGAGAGTGACTCGTGCAGCAGTAGGGTGATTAGGGGCACCGCCATCGCCATCACGGCCAGCACGCACAATATCTTATACACAAACCTCATCTGTAAGTAACACACAGAACATAAGGGCAGTGACAGTCCCTATATAAACCATAAAACGTATGGTCAACCATTTCACTGTGTTTAATATCCTTTCAAAGCACCGTACTGACTCGACACTAACAAACTAGAACATAAACCATACTGTAAGAATATAAGGGAAGCTGCAGGAATCCATCAGGCGCCGCGGGACAGGCTGTCTTCTTAAAAGTGTTTCTCCTGTTAATTATGTAGAATCCGTCTAACTTCAACTAGAGCCGTTTGAAAGTAATGGAGTTGCGGCGCGAAAGTGTTTCAGAATATAGTCCACAGTGTGGCAGGGAATCTTGGCAACGATGGGGCCTCAGTGGCCTCAGCCCTGCCCAAGGTCGCCCACTGTGAGCTTTTCTTGTACTTCCGTTTTCACGAACACTATCCCGTCTCTTCTCTTTTATTTCTTCACCTCCCATCCCGACCCTTTGTAATGCAAGTAACGCAAGTTTTCTGTCTAATAAACTTGTAAAATTTGATATCTAAGCTCCTTTCATAGGGGACCGGCTGGCTTGCTGTGTCTTATACACACACACACACACACACACACACACACACACACACAGTTGATTAGTTAGTATATTGACAAAAAAGCACACACATTGCATAAACAAAAAAAATGTTAAGAAATGGTTTCTTTTCTACTGTAGAGGGAAAATCTCAATACTTGGAAGACAAGTATACAGACTTCTTTTATACGAGTATCATCAGTCGTTAAATCAATAACGCTGATAAAACTAAGCATGGCATTTCTTTCACGTATTTATTTTGTAATTGTTATTTCTTTTTATTCTTTAAAAGTTGAAGTACATATGTCTAGTTTTTGTTACTTTTATTTTTCATGGTAACATAAATTGTATTTTTATGGTATTATCATAACTGTGCGCCATATGATCTTAATCGTTGGGGCGCTAAGAAAATTTTTTTAATCTCTTCACGTATTAGAGCAGTCGATGAACACCAGACACACACACACACACACACACACACACACACACACGTAGCTGCTTCGCTTGTAAAGGTATTAAAACAGACACACAGTGCGCCAAGGCAAGAAGTGAAGGTGGACACGTGTCTTGTGTCACGTCACTCAGTAAATGATGTACTGAAGAGTCGAGTATTTATAGCAAACAAAAAGTTAGATAGCGTTGGTTATCCATCTTAAGAAGAAGTGTTTCATGGTAGTTCTTCCCCTACCCTCCATTGTACAAACAGGTGTTCACAAAACACATACATATATGCAAATCTATACCACCACTATCGAACACCTGTCTATACTCACCTGTCACTGTCATACACACACACACACACAGACACACACACACACACACACACACACATGGACCGATACCGCCTCAGCGTGATTTCTACCATGGTGCGAACAATTAGCAGTCAGTTCATCTCGCTAACCTAACCTTAATTTTAATGTTAAGCTTCCTCCCCATAAACCCATTGTGTATTTTCAGCCTAACTACTGCCATATAGATCAACCGTTTATTATTATTATTATTATTATTATTATTATTATTATTATTATTATTATTATTATTATTATTATTATCATTATTATTATTACTATTATTATTTTTATTATACACACACACACACACACACACACACACACACACTAACTGCTCTTCTGATCTTGTTAACTGCATGTCTCCCCTTCTCCCGCGGCCTCGCTGCACAAGACTTTCTTCTTTCTCTCACCCCTATTCTGTCCACCTCTCTAAAGTAAGAGTTACCCTAACCAGTATTCTCAGTCATTCATCCCTTTCTCTGGTAAACTCTGGAACTCCCTGCCTACTTCTGTATTTTCACCTTCCTATGACTTGAATTCCTTCAAGAGGGAAGTTTCAAGACACTTATATTCAATTTTTGACTACCGCTTTGGACCCTTCTATGGGACTGGCATTTCAGTGGGCATTTTTTTTTATTGGATTTTTGTTGCCCTTGGCCAGTGTCCCTCCTACATAAAAAAAAAAAAAATAACATCCACTAAGCGAGCCATCAATCAATAGTATTTCCCTTCTAGATTAGACTTAACTTTAGGATCAATGTTAAGTATTTCCACACCCCCCTCTGTACATTTTCAGTTTGTTAACTGCCTGAATAATAAACCGTTTATTATTATTATTATTATTATTATTATTATTATTATTATTATTATTATTATTATAAGCGAAAGAATTTGAGTGACTGTTTTTTTGTCCTCGGTGGGCGTGTGCGTGGGCGTGCCCAGAAGGGTGCCCAGGTGGTAACTTTCCTCCACGGAGGAGCATGGCGCCCTCCGAGGTCACGTATATTGTCCCTTGTGTGGATGAGAGCATTTTTTGTTATGAAGCACAAAGTGACACTTCTTTATTTGTTAGCACAGATGATGTCACGCTTGACCTGCGAGATCCCTGAGGTCACCAGAGGCCCCGTGTTGCTGCTGCTAAAAAGCCTCCACTGTGAGCACCAAGAGGCAGACTTAACTAAAACGTTGCGGCTGTAAAACATTGTCTCGACCAGTCAGATTACAGATGCAACACCGTGCAATACCACTGCAACCAGACTACATATGCAATACAATATAATGGAATGTCTTCCAGTCACAAGTCATTGAAGTCAACCATCTCAAGGTTCATCAATAATCGGCTTCCGGACCACCGCTGGATACCACAATGATGATAGAAAACACCACCATTATTATCTCAGCCACATTTTATCTGACCAACGCTGGCTGGATCACGTCACTTGTGTGCGGAAGCCTCGTGTATCCAAGTAGGGCCGAACACGATGACATTAACCTGTCTGCCTAACTACCCTAGTTAAGATGGACCCACGGACGCACGATAGCATGATCAGATTACAGTACACGCGGGTGGTGTGAAAAAACGATAGATGTATTGCCTATTTCTATCAGTGTGTAGTGTGCTTAGTGCAGGAAAGGTGTCAATGCCAACTTCTTAAAGTGAAATTCCAAGAGACATCAAGACGGTTCCCATCGACCACTTGCCGACTGTCTGGACCAAGATCTTGGTGTGGACAGGCCTCGGGCTGCACGGCACTCGAGCACGTGCTGCACCGATACCAGTCAGTTGCCTTTGTAATTCTTTTCTATAAAGTGAAAGTGAAGTGAAGAGAAACAAGATGTGTACAGATAAGAAGAAAAGATTGGAGAAATGAGGAACGACAGTAGTAGTTGTGAGACAATGGAAGAATTCTCTAATAATAACACAACTTGCTGTTGTGTTGATCAAGGGGAGGAACTGCGAGTGTTACGTACGACTCTAGTGGAGAAAGCAACCCGTCTGTTATAATCAGGTTGTTGTTGCCTCAGTGCTCAGCTTGCTGAGTCATCAGGAAACTTACAACATTACACAAATTCGTGGATGAAAATGTCAGGTGGAAATAGGCAGGTGTGTTTCGTACAGGGCCTGTCACGTGTTCACCTGATGGCTTCTTTCATCAGCCTGTTTTTTTCTCATGTTCTTACACATTCGGTATCTTGAAAACTGCAGGCGTATTACATTCATCATTAAAATAAACAAACACAATGACCTTTAATTTATCAACAGTACGTAACCGACCACAGCCGCGGGTTAACAATATTCGTTTATATTTCATTCTACTGAGAAAATGATGGATGTGGTAGAAATGAGAATGCTGCTTTGGATGTGTGCGTGTGTGCGGGGGTTACAAAGGAAGAGTGAGTCGGAAATTAATATACGAGAAGGTCAACAAGCGTAGTAGTGGAAGTACGACAGAAAGGGACACCGAAGTAGAAGCCTACATTACAACCACATGGAAAAGACTCATCCCAAACAGCGACGCCCGAATACAAACCTGACACGAGCTGAGATGATTTTATCCGCCGTCGGAATATGATGAACTTCCGCGAGTGTGGAGACGACTGACTGCTGTAGATGGATTCGTGGCGTGGAATGAACCTACTTGATGTTCCCAACGATTAAAGTTATCACGTGATCTGATATGACGTGTCACGTTATACACACCCGGTCTCCGCCGCCACCTTCCACCTGTACTACAACATTCCCGCTAAATAAAGTACTGTACGTTACTCCAGCTCAGCTCTGACTCGCATCGCTCAGAATTTATTTATTTTTTTCCAGTTATGATTTTTTTTTACTGAATTAGTATTGAACTTAGCCAGCTGTGCTACGCCTAAGCTCCTAGTTGGGTGGTCCACGAGACTGTCTCTTTCCATCAGGGGCTGATGGGGTTTGTGGATGTGTATGTGTGTGTGGTGTTTTGTCTGGGCCACCGAGAGTAAGATTAGAAAAATGGTATATAGATAAACAGATAGATTGTACTGGGAGGCCAAAGCCTGGCGTGCGGCGGTGAATGTAACGCGATGGGATGTCCAGCTGGGAGAAAAGGAAGCGAGACGAAGGTGATTTGACGTTCAGTCAGATTTAGATTTAGAGAGCTGCTCACTCTTTGTCTGAGCCACGCTTAATTCCTGTTGCTGCCTCTCAACCTCGCAGGTCGTCACACAGTGATGATTATAAAAGTGAAAAATGAGTGCCTGGCATTACTTTTTTCTTTTTATGTAAGAGGGTCACTGGCCAAGCGAAACAAAAAGAGTAAAAAAAATCCCAATGAGATGCCAATCCCAAGAAAATCATCGAAAATTCAAGGAGAAGTATCTTGAAGCCTCCCTCCTGAAAGAGTTTAAGTCATAGGAAGGAGGAAATACAGAAGCAGGCTGATGAGTGACGTGCACCACCTGCCTTGGAGACTGCAGGCCACGATGGGAATCACAGAGGAAGATGCCAGCGGCAGAAACAACTATAGGAGACTCGTGCATGGCTCCAACCCGTCACTATAGGAAAAAGGGTAAAAGAGAACAAGAAGAAGGAAGATGAGATGGTTAAGACAAGTCAAGAGCATGGAAGACATGAGGTACACATAATGAATACTGAAATGGTATGTGTCTGGTGGATGAACAAGAGGGAGGTCAGGTCAAAGTTAATGAAGGGTGTACAGAAAACATTAGAGGGAAGTGAGAGAAGCCTGTTAGGAGTGTTTTCTTTACGGTTGTAGTGGCAGATAAACAAGATTTCTATATTACTGGTTTTGAGAACCCGGCCACTAATTTCCGTGGCCTTTGAAAATAGTCGTGGTGAGAGATCAAAGCGTTTCTGAATATGGGCAGGAAACAAATGGAGAGGACTGGTGTAGAGCTGCAGTTGACAGGGGCGTACTCAAACAGCTGAGAAAGAGTGAAAAATAACAACGCTTGCAGATACGAGGACACTTGGGCAAACCTCCTCCCGTGGCCTAGCTACACAAGATTTTCTACTTTCTCTCATCCATACTCTGCACACCTTCCTAATCCAAGAATTAACCAGTATTCACAATTTTCCATCCCTTTCATTGGTAATCTCTTGAACTCTTTGCCTACTTACGTATTTCCTCTTACTTATGACTTTCAAGACACTTCCCCAGCTTTGGATAATCTTTTTGGGATTTTTCATTGAGGACTGGCATCTCACTGGGCCTTTATGATATATATATATATATATATATATATATATATATATATATATATATATATATATATATATATATATATATATATATATATATATATATATATATATATATATATATATATATATATATATATATATATATATATATATATATATATATATATAAATAAATAAATAAATAAATAAATAAATAAATAAATAAATAAATAAATAAATAAATAAATAAATAAATAAATAAATAAATAAATAAATAAATAAATAAATAAATAAATAAATAAATAAATAAATAAATAAATAAATAAATAAATAAATAAATAAATATATATATATATATATATATATATATATATATATATATATATATATATATATATATATATATATATATATATATATATATATATATATATATATATATATATATATATATATATATATATATATATATATATATATATATATATATATATATATATATATATATATTAAGGCTACAGTATTTCCACAATCCCTCCTAACCTGAAGCGGAGAAGGTACTGTAAATTCACCGCAGGTACTAAGATTCCGTGAAGTAACTAGCGTGTGCATCATCATGTGGCATCTAACACGTACGTACAATAAGGTAAAGATGCAAAAAAAGTGTGTGCACATCGTAACATTAATACGTACTCTAATACAGCGGTACTGCAAAGGACGCCGCGGTACACATGCTTAATGACTCGCCTTGTCGACACATCCAGAGCAGAACTGAGGCGTGAGGAAGGCAGCAGCATTACACTTAGCATTGCTTCATCCGAGTGTTCGAAGTTTCACATGCTTCGATCCAGTCAATTTCTCATCATCCGCCTTTTGTTTCTATTTATTTATTTATTTTTTTTTTTATTGATTAGAGTGTCACGAGTTGTTTTGTGGTGACTTCTGAGTTATTTGTGAATTTGTTTAATTTTGTAAGAGAATATAGTAGAAGAAAATGAACACAAACTTTGCAAAACTTTAGAAATATCTGCAGTACACACACACACACACACACACACATACATACACACTGTATTGCATTACCAGGGCCCATATTTAGAAACGCTTTGCTTTTTCACCTCGACTGTTTCCAAAGGGCACCGACATGACTAGTTGGGTCCTAAAGAGTGTTTCTCTTGTTACTAATGAAAAAATCTTGTTAACCTGTCACATACAAAAACACCATTCAAAAACGGTGTAACTTCACCATGACTACACTTTCAAAGGCCACAGAGATGATTGGCCGGGTTCTCAAGACTCTCTCTTAATAATGTAGAACTCTTCTTAATTTGTCACTAGAACCGCAAAAAAAAAACTCCCTTGAACACCAACTAGAGTAGTAGTAAGCAGTCGAGTGGAAGTAGTCGAGGTGCGACTCAGAAGTGTTTCAGAATATGGTTCCAGATTTATTACACAAAGGGAAGAGATCAGAAACATTTCTTGGCATTGGGTCACACTGCACACTAATGCTCGGACATGGTCCTGGCGTCATCTGCCTTCACATGATCAGCGTCGTGTCATTGTTACCAAGTGAATGCACATAAATAACGGCGCGACACGTTTTTTTTCTTTTTTTAATATAGTTTCTTTCATTTTATCTCTCATTGTCTTAATTTAAACTTTTAACTCTATGGTGTATCTTCCAATTAATTTTTCTGCCATCTATCTTCCAGTGTCCATAAACTAGCGTATTGCTCAAGATCTCTTCTTTCTTCTTAATTCATTCTTTCTTCTTAATATATATATATATATATATATATATATATATATATATATATATATATATATATATATATATATATATATATATATATATATATATATATATATATATATATATATATATAATTTTATTTTATCATTTTATTTTTTTCCCAGATATCTGTCCTTCCCGAACTTCGTAAAACTCTTGCCGGCCATCCATTCATCAGTGACCTTTATCTAGTGTATTTCCAAAGCTTTCTTCTTTCTTCTTCTTTTCTATGTCATTTTTCAAGGCTCTAATATTCTTGTTAGCTATCGTTCCTCCAGTGTCATCTTCTCTTTTCCAAGCCTTCTTTCTTCTTCTTTTGTATACCATTTTCCAGTCTTTATTACTTATTTTCAACCATCTGTGCCATTTTCCAAGCTTTGTTTTTTGCAGGCACCTCTCTCTCAGCCTTCATATCCAAGTTTGTTTTTAAGTTGTCTTCTTTCTTCTTCCTTTGTATGACATTTTCCAAGCCTTTATTTTTTTTTGCTAGCCATTTCTCCCTAAGTGTCCTCTTCTCAACGTACTCCCAGGTCTTTATTACTCTCTCTGCCCTCTTTCCCTTAGTGTCGTCCTCTCAGCGTGTTTTCCAATCCTTGCAGCAGCATCTTGTCAATGAAGCGCAGGCGGGAGCAGCCCCGAGACCTCTTCTGTCCGCGCAGTGTTGTTCTGAGGCGCGCTAGCAACGTCTCCTCCGATTCCCCGAGCTGGTGTTGCTCCCACTCATCGAACACTGCCTGCTCCAACACACCGGGGTTAGTACTGCTAGTATGTTACTGTGCTACTGTGCTGAAGTTGTTATTTTTATCATTATCATTGTTATAATCATTATTATTATCATTATGATCATTATTATTATTATTATTAATGGCAGTGGTGGTGAGATGTGTTGTCAGCAGTAATAAGAGTACGAGGCAGTATTATCATTATTATTATTATTATTATCATTATTATTATTATTATTATTAGTAGTAGTAGTAGTAGTAGTAATAACAGCAGCAGCAGTAACAGCAGCAGCAGTAGCACCAACAGCAGTAGTAGTAGTAGTAGTAGTAGTAGTAGTAGTGATAGTGTTAGTACTGATATTGATGGTGGTAGTGGTGGTTGTACAGCAGCAGAAGCAATAACATTAGTATCAGAATACTGTAGTTGTGGTATTAGTGTTATTATTATTATTATTATTATTATTATTATTATTATTATTATTAGTAGTAGTAGTAGTAGTAGTAGTAGTAGTAGTAGTAGTAGTAGTAGTAGTAGTAGTAGTAGTAGTAGTAGTAGTAGTAGTAGTAATAGTAGTAGCAGTAGTAGTAGTAGTAGTGATGGTGGTAGTGGTGGTTATAAAGCGGCGGGAGCAACAATAACAATAGTAGCAGTAGTAGTAGTAGTTGTGGTGATAGTAGTGGTGGGAGTAGTAGTAGCGGCAGCAACAGCAGCATCAACAATGCTATTATTATTATTATTGTTATTATTATTATTATTATTATTATTATTATTATTATTATTATTATGATCATTGTTATCATCATTATTACTATTATTATCATTAGTAGTAGTAGTAGTAGTAGTGGAGAAGAGAACGTACGTAGTGAATAACGTTAAGCACAGTTTTCCCGCTGCCCTCGCGCCAGTGCAGAGGTGGCGGGCATTTCATGAGCATCTGAGCCTCCTGCCTGCCTTGCCTCGCCTCCCTAAGTACTGTGTGGGGCATTCGGAGCCTTAAATCATCAATGATTCACTGCTACCGTCACATCAAACCATACACTGAAACACTTCTTGTGTCATCGCTGTGTGTCTTCCCGTGTCATCGCTTCAAGAGCATCGCAGGTTGAGTGACAGTATAATGCAGGAACATAAGAAAACAAGGGACGCTTCCAGAAGCCGCCATGCCTACACGTGGCAGTTCCTGTGTGAAACGTACCTGCCTATTTCCACCTGTCATGCTCAAACACAGTCCTCTCCACGTCAAGGTGAGGCATCAAGAGAGATTTCTTAATTATTTTATTTATTTATTTACTTTGTGTGTGACGTAGAATAGATACTAACGAAAGAAAAAATAAATCTACGGTACTGAATGTTGAGGGTAGAGAGGCTACCATAGCGAATAGCACCAAGTGGCGCCGCTATTATGAATATATCGCGTTTTTGTGATCAATAAAAATAAAGAAAAAAGATAAATAATAATTATAATAATATTCGGCCTATTAATCTAACGGTCTTACAGCTGAAGATCCACATGTTATATATCAACTTACATAATAACATACATACTACATCTTAAGTATAATTATATCAACTCTAGGGAATTATCTTAGAATTTGAAACTATGGCTGACAAGTGGCGCCAACCAACCTAGTAGACTAGACCAGCACGAGCATTTTTCTTTTCAGTGTGTGTGTTGGGGTGGGGGGGGGTGAGTGTGTCATGGGACAAAGTGTAAAGAAACTCAAATGAAGATAGAGAGTAACATCATACAATAGTGATCATGTAAAACTAGCAAGTCAAGATAAGTCTAAAGGAATGATAATGACTATAAACAAATTAGATTCGCAAATAAAACTCGAATATATATTTTCAGAATCAGTAAGAATTTAGAACAAAAATATGAAATGAAACTGTAATCTAGAAGTTGACAAATTATATCTCTGAAATGACGAAAACTTGGCGGTCGCGGACGAATACTTTCCTGCCGACGCTTTTTGAACAAAGAAAAAAAAAAAACAATGTTTCCAGCTTTTGTTATGGCAGGCAGATAAAAAAAAAAAAAAAACTATGACAAGATGTTGCAAATTAAGTGGAAACATGTAAGAACTGATAATTCTGTGTATGTTAGGTTCTGGCAGTATGAGGGACCATGTTCAAGAACAATCTGAGAGGAGAGAATAGTGATAAACTTTTAATGACATTGCAAAAAAAAAAAAAAAAATTATATATATATATATATATATATATATATATATATATATATATATATATATATATATATATATATATATATATATATATATATATATATATATATATATATATATATATATATATATATATATATATATATATATATATATATATATGGTTTACATGCGAGGCGACTCTATATAAAGCCAGCCCTAGGCTGCGGGCGCCTGAGACTAACTAGACTGGTTGTCCACAGATACGTCTCGTTGCCCGAGGATTTCATATTGTTTACAAAAACTTGTCTATATGAAAATAAGTATTTGTGCCTATTATAGAAATAATTACTTGAGACAGAGGCTCACTGGACTGGTTGTCCACAGAGAGAAGAGGATGTTAATTTCCTTTGCCAGTTAGTTTAGTAGTTTTCAGGGGAAAAAATTAGATTTCAGACAGGTGAAAAATGAGCTTGTGATATGTTCTAGAAATTACACCAGTGATACACACACATAATTTGATGTAGCACTACACTACTATAGGATGTTATTTATTGAAAATTAAGGTGACTGAGCACACTAAATTTAACTTTTGTAAATTATTCACTTAAATTTTTTTTCATGAACTGATTAAGGGCACTGTCAATTTTCCCAGTACAGATGTCCCACAACTCCAGTGTAACAGAGGTATCTGCTAGAGATATCGTTGTTTATTCTGACAAAGAAAATATGAAACCTTTGTTTGTTATTTAGATACGTACATCAAATAGAATTAATCCTTGTGTCATGAGAATTTCCAGTGTCTTATAGAACCCCGGCTACTTAATAAGAACAACGGTACCATGCCACACTAAGTAAAAATTATCAGGCGTAAACCCATGGCTGGTGGCAGCTAACTTTTTTTTTTTTTGTTTATCTTAACAACCATAAACAAAGTAAACAAAAACATAAAACGAAATTACCATCAAGTTTAATTATTCAATCGAAAACCTTGCCTCCCCCACTTTCCCGTGACAACTGAAAAGGGGGTAGGTGTGTGTGTGTGTGTGTGTGTGTGTGTGTGTGTGTGTGTGAAAGCATGTTTGTATACCATTTATCTAGGTCACAAAACTCACCTGAAATTTCTTCTCCCTGCCGTTGACAAAGGTGAGGGCAGCCCCGTGCAGCAGACCCACCCCAAGCTGTTGGGCACGCTTGCACTTGCTGCTGCCCATGGAACACAGCCTCTCCCGGTAGTTCCACTCACACCCCAGCTCGTACAGATGCTTGGCCGTAGTCTGGCAGCGGGGGAGAGAGGCGCACGTTGAGAGATTATTTGATGGACTTCTGTAAGGCTAATTCTAAAAGACCTATATCCTTGTGTGGGTTTCTCCTACCTACGCTAAGTACTCTGGATTTATTAATATTAAACTGCATTTGCCATCTATTCGTTTATTCAATCCACATCTGCCTGCAAGACGATGGTATCTGAATCTGACCTAACTATCTTCGTGTCTTCCGCAAATTTATTAACATCACTACTAGTCCTACTATCTAATATTAAAAACAGCAGTGGTCCTAAAAGTGATGTTTGTGGTATCACACTAATTGCCTGATCCCACTCGGATTTAGAACCGTTTATTACAACTCTGTCGCCTTTCGCCAAACCACGAACTTATCCAGCCTAACACCTTCCTATCTATCCCATACGCCCTAACCTTCCTCAAGAGCCTTGAATGTTGTATTTTGTCGAACCTAGTAGCAGCAGCAGCAGTAGCAGCAGCAGTGGCAGTGGCGATGGTGGTAATAGTGGTGATAGTAGTAATAGCAATAGTAGTAGCAATTATGTCAATAGTACTACTACTACTACTACTAGTAGTAGTAGTAGTAGTAGTAGTAGTATTAGTAGTGTTTGTAGCAGTAACAGCAGTAATAGTAGTGATGGTAATATCACTAGTAGTAGTAGTAGTAGTGGTAGCAGCAGTAATGGCAGTGGTAGCAGCAGCAGTAGTACCATTGGTGATGATATGAGTGGCGTGGTTGCGCGGCGCGGACTCACCTCATTACTGAAGAGAATGTTGAGGATGTCCTGGTCTGCGAGCTTCAGCTTGGTCTTGTATTCTTCCATGATGGGTATGATGTTCTCCGTCCATCCGCCCTCGAAGGCCCGCACCCTGGTGAGGTTCATCACCAGCACCCCAGTGTTGAGGCCACTCGACCCGTACAAGGGGAACTGCACTGCCACCAAACATACACACACACACACACACACACACACACACACACAGGCAGAGAGAGAGAGAGAGAGAGAGAGAGAGAGAGAGAGAGAGAGAGAGAGAGAGAGAGAGAGAGAGAGAGAGAGAGAGAGAGAGAGAGAGAGAGAGAGAGAAATACCCCCGAACAATTGGTACACACACACACACACACAGAAATAGCGACAAGAGACAATATATAAGTAAAGAAGAAAAGGAACAGCACCTAAAAATTAATAAACCAAGTTAATAGAACAAAGAATGAATAAAAAAAAAAAAATAAATAAATAAATATATATATATATATATATATATATATATATATATATATATATATATATATATATATATATATATATATATATATATATATATATATATATATATATATATATATATATATATATATATATATATATATATATATATATATATATTATCTATGAAAATATGAAATTTTAATGCATAATTACTAAGTTGAAAATGTTACCTTAGGATATAAAGAATGTAAATTAAATTGGCTGACATAAAAATGATATCAGCAAAGATTTTTCCTTAACTGATTTATTTACCAAACCAAGATGACAAAATAATGAAATAAATAAATAGATAAATAAAATGAAATGAACAATGTGTGTGTGTGTGTGTGTGTGTGTGTGTGTGTGTGTGTGTGTGTGTGTGTGTGTATGAAATCTTAAGTGTTTGTATTTTAATTGATACTAGTGTGGAGCGCATTATTTGCACACTTTCTGAAATTTATATTTTATACTTAATCTTACTGTAAAAGCGTGTTCAGTAAACTACTACTACTACTACTACTACTGTGTGTGCTCACCTTCTTGAACATCGGGCCGCACATGTAGAGGCAGGGCGCGATGCCAATGACCTGGTGGGGGTTGAATTCGTACACTTTACGCCAGAGGTTCTCGGGGGGCATGAGGAAGAGTGTGTCCGTGTCCAGGAACACCATGGCGTCCTTGTCCTCGAAGGTCTGCGCCAGGAACAGCTTCCCTATGGCGCACGGCCGAAACAAGTTCCTCAGCTTCTTAGTACCGGGCGGGAAGAACACTTCCTTAAAATCGTCGAACACTACGCGTTGTCTGTTCATAACAACATAAGAACACGAGATGGGCTGGTTAGTTGTGGAGGGAAGGAGATCAAAAGACGATGAAATAAAGTAGGTGAAACGTTAAAATTAATAGTGATGAAAGGTGGCTAAAAGAAACCTGGTTGTATTAAATGCATCTCTCATATCTGGATCCTTAAGATACTGTATATCAGTGTGCCTCACAGCAGCGTGCAACATCCCGATAACCCGATAATTTAACAACACAGTGCAATAACTCAGTGTTGATGCAGGAACTATCAGGCCTTCACGTGTCAGTCCCTGCACGAAGCATGCCTGCCTAGGAGTATTTCCATCCTCATCCCTATCCATATATTTGCCTGAGTTTTTAAAGCTCCCTCTTAAGTGATTCGTCACTAACAGTCTGATTATACTTGTATTCCATTCGTCTGCCACTCTAATTGAGAACCAGTTCCTTTGGTCGTTCTTTTAAATCTAACTTCATCAAGCTTGAACTCATTATTTCTTATTCTGTCTCTTCCATTCATCCACCACTCCGAGAACCAATTCCTTTCTATCTCTTTAAAATGTACCTTTATCATGCTTGAATCCATTATTTCATATTACTTCCTTATCACTGACCCTGAGAGTTTTGCAGACATCTCCATTGTTATGTACCTTTGCCACTTAAAGACTTGTGTCAAATCCTCTCTTCATCTTTTCTTGTCATTACTAATCTTGAGAGTTTTTCTGATGTCACCCTTGTTATATCCCGTGTATCTTTACCTGTAGGCGGCGGGCCAGCTCGCGGTGAGGTTCGTCACTGTCTCGTACGTCGCGTAGGAATCCGCCACGATGTTGAATCTGCACACAAATACAGCTGGTTCTTAGTTACATGATTTTTTTTTTTTTTTTTGCACGATTTTTTAAACGACTTAGACATTTTTAAACGACTTATTACATTAATTTGAATTTAAAGGAAGTTTTAACTTAAACACGACCAAGTTCAACCTCTCATCGTGATGTACGTACATAAATATTAAGGGAATCTTCTTTCCAGTTTTTTTTGTGCATTTCTATTGTTTTATTTTTTATATTCAAAGTTGTGATTAATAAATAAAGATAAACAGTAGAGATTTGTATCATTCACTCAGAGGGGAGTCCCTAAAGAGTAGAGCCAAAAGTATTACCTAAATTAGAGAAGTGTCTTGAAACCTCCCTCTTAAAACAGTTCAAGGCAAAGGCACGCAAAAATATAAAAGCAGGGAGGGAGGGAGTTCCAGAGTTTCTCAGTGAAAGGAATGAAAAATTAAGAATACTGGCTAATTCTTGCATTAGGGAGGCGGACAGAACAGGGGTGAGAGAGAGTAGAGGGTCTTGTCCAGCGTGGCCGTGAGAGGAAGGGAGGTATGCAGTTAGCAAGATGAAAAGAGCACTTAGTGTGAAAGTAACGATGGAAGAGAGCAAGAGATCAGGGCAACAGTTAGCGTGAAAGAAGCGACAGAAGACAGCAAGATCAGAAGAGCAATTAGCGTGAGACTATGTACTACAAATCCCAAGGGTGGTACTCACATCAGAGTTTCGGAGGTGAGAGAAGCTGCAGACTTCAGGAGAACAGAGATTTGGCGAAGCTGTCTCTGGAAACCCGTTGCATCCTTTTCACTGCCATTCTTATCTGAGGGAAGATGACTAACTAACTAACTAACTAACGTGACTAACTAACGTGACTAACTTAGTACCGTATTCTGAAACACTTCTGCCGTGCACCTCCACCACTTGTAAAAGGATTTTTTACGGTTCAAGTGACAGATTAACAAGATTTCCCTATCATTTGCAGGAGAAACACTCTTGAGAACCCTGCTAATCATCTCCGTGATCTTCTAAAAAAAAGAGAAAGCGTTTCAGAATACGAACCAAAATTTTAGTAACACACACACACACACACACACACACACACACACACACACACACACACTCACCACGGCAGACCACAATGGCAAACTCAGGTTCTCCAGTGATTGCTGGAAAAGGAAAATAAACGAAATGAAATAAGTAAAATAAAATGAAATTGTGTTAGTGTGTGTATGTGTATTCACTGTACAGTTCACTGTTGGTCTCTCGAGAGAGAGCCGGCCGTCCCTCCTATGGAAAGAGCTCAGAGCTCATACTATCCGATCTTTGGGATGGACCGTGTGTGTGTGTGTGCGTGTGCGTGTGCGTGTGCGTGTGTGTGTGTGTGTGTGTGTGTGTGTGTGTGTGTGTGTGTGTGTGTGTGTGTGTGTCAATTTGCTCTTTAATATTTCAAGGCTGAAACTGAGATAAAAAAAAATACATAGGGAGAAAAAAGCAAAGTAAAAAATAGCAACAATAGCACAACAACAACAATAACAACAACAACAACAATTACTACTAGTATTATATACTACATCTATTATGTCTACTATTTTTACTACTACTACTACTACTACTACTACTACTACTACTACTACTACTACTACTACTACTACTACTGCTACTATTACTACTACTGCTACTATTATATAAACTAAATATAACTAAATAGAACAACAACAATGATAACAACAATATAGTTAACGCAGGTCACATCAACAAGCGGCGCACACCTACCCTGGCTGAGGAGTGAGGCAGGGAGTGACTCGTGCAGCAGCAGGGTGAGCAGGTGCATCGCCATCGCCAGCACGGCCATCACGAACACCTTCTGCAACAATTACATCTGTCAGTAAAAAACAAAACATAAAGGCAGTGGCAATCCTTATATAAACCATAGAACATAAGGGCATAACGAAAGCTACAAGAATTCATCAGGCCTATACGTGGCAGTCGCTTCGTGAAACACTGTCCATTTTCTCTATTTAAAAAAACATAGGAGGCGTCTTGTGTCACGTCATTCAGTAAATGATGTACTGAAGAGTTGAGTATTTATGGCAAACAAAAAGTTATATAGCGTTGGTTACCCATCTGAAGAAGTGTTTCATAGTGTGATTTATTATTCACAGCAGTAGACAGAGGACAGTGAGGAGAGGGTGGGTTGTAGTGTTCGAAGGCGGCGGGTGAGCAGCGCTGCGTGGCGAAAAGGAGTGTTTAGTGATCAGTGTTCGCTTCAAGGAGAGGTGGCACACTGATCTGACAAATCCGGATGGAAAATGTGTGTGTGTGTGTGTGTGTGTGTGTGTGTGTGTGCGGACAGAAACTTATGTCCAACACCTGCACAAACAAAGAACAGCTGAAATACTACCACACTACAACTAATGAAAGAGAAGAAACTAGACACTCTGCGTTCAATACAGAACATCCAACTTTCATATCAGCTAAGCACAGCGTAATTGGTCGTACTATGCGCTGTTTAGACGAAGAAACTGACACAACAGAAAATATTAGGTTTATCTGGTAGCTCTGCGGAACCTTTCGATAATAAACAAAGCAAAACAAAAGCACCAAGGTGAGTATGTGTACCGCCATCGCCATCACGGCCACCACGCGCAACATCTTACACATCAGCCTCATCTGTCAGCAACACACAAAATACAAGGGCACTGGCAGTCCTTATATAAGCCGTAGAACATAAGGGCGTAACGAAAGGTACAAGAATTTCTAGTTGCTTTTAGCCTTTCGTAGCGGCGCTATATGACTGCAATGTTATGGCGTCTCATTTATAAATCAGTCAACCATTTCACTGTGTTTTATCTCCTTTCAAAGCACCGTACTGACTCGACATAAAACATACTGTAAGAATATAAGGGAAGCAGCAGAAGTCCATCAGGCCTACACATTAACGCTCGTCGGGAATGGCTCCGCGGGGACAGGCCGTATTCAGAAACGCTTTGCTCGTTACCACAGCCATTTTAAACGGTTAAGGATGATTAACCAGATTCTTCGGGTGTTTACCCTGTTAATTATGGAGAGTCCGTGTAATTTCAAGTAGAACCGTTTAAAGTATTGCATTTGCGGCGCGAAAGCGTTTCAGAATATGGTCCACAGTGTGGCAGGGAATCTTTGCAATGATGGGGCCTCAGTGGCCTCAGCCCTGCCCAAAGGTCGCCCACTGTGAGCTTTTCCTGCGCTTCCAGTTTCACGAACACTATCCCGTCTCTTCTCTTCTTCTATTCCTTCACCTCCCATCCCGACCCTTTGTAATGCAAGTTTTCTATATAATGAATTTGTAAAACTTGATGTCTAAGCTCCTTCCGTAGGGGACCGGCTGGCTGGCTGTGTCGTACACACACACACACACACACACACACACACACACACACACACACACACACACACACACACACTCACACACATTTTTAATGTTAGTTTATTGACAAAAGAACACACATTGCATGAACTAAAAATATTTAGAAATGGTTTCACACACACACACACACACACACACACACACACACACACACACACACACACACACACACACAAACACACACACACACAAACACACACACACACACACACACACACACACACACACACAGTTGATTTGTTAGTTTATTGGCAAAAGAACACATTGCATGAACGAAAAAAAAAAGGTTTCTTTTCGATTGCAGAGGGAAAATCTTAAATTATATGTAAGTGGTCAATACTTGGAGAACATAAGTATACGGACTTCTTTTATACGAGTATCATCAATCATGAAATCAATAACGCTGGTAAAACTAAGCATGGCATTTCTTTCATGTATTTGATTTGTAATTCTTTTTTTTTATTCTTTAAAATATGAAATACATATATCTTATTTTTGTTACTTTTATTTTTCATGGTAACATAACTTGTATTTTTATGGTATTATGATAACTGTGCGCCATATGACCTTAATTGGTGTGGCACCAAGAAATTTTTTAATCACTTCACGTATTAGGACAGTCAATGAACACACACACACACACACACACACACACACACACACACACACGTAGCTGCTTCGCTTGTAAAGGTATTAAAACAGACACACAGTGCGCCAAGGCAAGAAGTGAAGGTGGACAGGCGTCTTGTGTCACGTCACTCAGTAAATGATGTACTGAAGAGTCGAGTATTTATAGCAAACAAAAAGTTAGATAGCGTTGGTTACCCATCTTAAGAAGTGTTTCATAGTGTGATTTATTTATTCTCCAAAGCACTAGACAGAGGACAGTGAGGAGAGGATGGGTTATATTGTTTAAAGACGGCGGGTGGGCAGCGCTGGGTGGTGAGGAGGAGTGTTTAGTGTTCGCGTCAAGGAGAGACGAGACACTGACCTGACAAATTCGGATGGAAAATGTGTGTGTGTGTGTGTGTGTGTGTGTGTGTGTGTGTGTGTGTGTGTGTGCGCGCGAAAAGAAACATAAAATTATGTCTAACACCTACACAAACAAACAGCTGCTGATATATCACCACATTACAACTAATGAAAGAGAAGAAACTCGACACTCTGTATTCAGTACAAACACAACCCCCCAAGAAAAAGACTAGAATTATGAAGTAGCCACACGGAATCTTCGGATAATAAGCAAAAAAAAAAGCAAGACCAAAATGTTAGAGGAAATGGGATTCGAAGGAAATGGGATTCGAATATAGCAGCGCTCTAGTCTGTATCACAGAACCACATCTTCGAAGCGAAATAAGAGATACCGAAGCGAAATCTGAGGGCTATGAAATCTTCAGAGCGGACAGGGAGAACGACAGAAAAAAAAAGGAAAACCCTGCTCGTTACATTAGTCCACTTGGATGCCTTTCCATTTATTATTTCTCTTTGTTTATAGTTGTTTATCCAGTTTTCTACCCACGCCGCTTTGGATACCATGCAATTTTAGTTTAATCGGTAAACGTTTGCGGGGGAAGCAAAATTAGACGACCAGCGGAAGACAACAGGTTAGGAAGGGGCGAGGAGTAACGAGATCTGGGAGAAATGGAAGTGAATCTGGAGGGGAAGAATGGGATGGAGAAAGGATGGAAGGAGAAGGTGGGGAGAAAAATAACGTTGGCGGTGAAAAGGGTGAAAAGTGGTGAAAAGGGGGAACGTGAGAAAAGAGGAATACCTTGGAAGAGGAACAGAGTGAGAGCAGGAGGGTAGGAATGCGACAGAGGAGAGAGGGAGGACGAGAGAAGAGAGGAATGAGATGTGCACTAGACAAAGATAGAGGACAGGAAGTAAAGGAGAGTTGAGTAAGAGTTCGCAGGGAGGAATGGAATGGAGAGACGATGCAGAAGTGGTGGAGGAGAAAGGGAGGAAGAGAGATCTGGGCGTGAGAAAGACAGACGAGAAACAGGAAGCTGTAGAGGAGGAACAGGAAGTGAAGTAGGGAAGAAAATGGAGTTAGCAGGGAGGATTGGGAAGAGGAGACGATGGAAATGGAGTATGGAGGGAAGAATAGGATGGGGAGAAGATGCAAGTGGAGTAGGAGGAAGGGAAATGAGGTTGGGGAGAAGGAATGATTTCGTCAACTGTTGCCTCTTCACCTCACCACTGTAGAAAATTCAAATAAAATAAAGGTCTTGGGGTGAATTATTTGTTCTCAGAGGTTTGGATTAGCTATTGTTTGCTATTATATTATACAGTCACTGTTAGAACGATCATGCTGTATTTAGTAGCGGCACCACAAGTTGGTTTGGCCACGTCAAGATGGGTTACGTTATTCAGGCTTACACAGAAAATAATCGAAGCAATCGTCACATAAAGACCTCACGTAATTTTTACACTGGGCTATTACACTAACGCCGCGTAATAACCTCCCGCCATACCAGACACTTTCAGTATTACCAACATCACAAGGAAACTCAGCTATTGTATTACTAACCAAAGAATTACTAGCCAGACTTCACGGACTCTCTCTCAACGGTCTACTACCTTAATCATTCACGATAACAACTGGCAGCCTAACCAAACAAGTATTTTCATCACCTCACCTACAGTATTACTTATCAAAGAATTATTAACAAGACCTCACGTAATTTTCACAAGGGGCAGTTATCTTACTCCCATGCAGTAACCTTCCTGCAGCCATATCAGATACTCTCTTAGAATTACCAACACAAGTAGAAGCTCACCTCACCTACTGCATTACTTAAGTTTCGTCACCAATCACCTCGCGGTCTTGAGGTGTATTTATCTTAGCCAATAATATAACGACGAAGGTTACAGTAATTCCATAATCCCTCCTAACTTCACTGAAACTGAGGTGGTACTGACGTTTACTGCAGGTATTAAGATACCGTGATGTAACTAGCGTGTGCATCATCATGTGACATCTAACACGTACGTACAATAAGGTAACGATGCAAAACATTAATACGTACTATAATACAGCATATTGCAAAGGACGCTTAATGACTCTTCACCTCGACACATCCAGAGCAGCACTGAGGAGTGAGGTCCGGTTTACACTACTCTGTTTTTACGGATTCTCTTTCCATACACCGTCCAACAATGACCTCACCACCATTCTGTTCGAGCGACTGTAGTGAGAACCGAGCTTCTTTTCTGCCTCCGCTTGAACGGTCGCTGTCGAGCGGAAGAGATGAACCTAGTTTAACTTTGTACGGAGAGACGGGCAGTGTTGCACGTACTGATATTTTGAATGTTCTGGGTATGATACTGAAATACATGAAAAAACGTTACTGAATTACAGCTTTGTTATGTAATAATGCTATATTGTAAATTAAACATTTTTACACTTCATGGAAAAAGAGGAGTGACCTTGGTCCCAGCGTGAGGTGCGGCACACCGCAAAGCATGTGAACACAAACACATAGATGGACTGGACAAGTTTCAGCCCAACAAAATGCAGAAACACAACAAACTTCACTCAGCAGCTCTGGCAATGACAGTGTATTAATAACTGACAACCAGACAGCCAGAAAATACTAGTATAGCCTCCCTCTCCACCAGACCGTGCATTGATACAGCAGACATTGCTGCCCTACCGTAGCTTGTAGGATTCACTAGCGTGTACTTACTTATATTTCTTTACTGTGCAATATCACTCTTCTCCACCTCACTAGCCTCTCTTCGTCAGCTGCGAGCAGCAAGGTAGCAATTAGTATATAAATTTCTTGTGGAGGAAGTCTCTTCTCCGCGCGGCCATGTTGACAAACATGGATACGCAGACGGCGGCCAACTCCTCCGTTTAGTAAGGACTCTGTTTTTTGTGATCTCATTGCTGGACGGTGAACGGAGACGGATTCCGTAAATACGGACTAGTGTGAACCGGGCGTGAGGAAGGCAGCCGCATTACACTTAGCATTGCTTCATCTGAGTGTTCGAAGTTTCACATGCTTCGATCCAGTCAATTTCTCATCCTCTGCCTTTTGTTACTTTGAATTTTTTTTTTTCATTGATTAGAGCGTCGCGAGTTGTCTTGTGTTGATTTCTCAATTATTTGTGAAGTTATAAATTTTTGCAAGGGAATATAGTAAAAGAAAACGAACAATGAAACTTTGCAAAACTTTGAAATCTCTGCAGTACACACACACACACACACACACACACACACACACACACTGTCTGTCACCATTCAATATTTATGAAGATACAAGCAACTCTGTACACGACACACACACACACACACACACACACACAGCCCCATTGCGATTGATTTCCCATCGTTGAGAGATAAGAATGAGCCGCCCTTTTATTCCCCGACAGCTTCGTCAGGAAGTGAGAGAGAGAGAGAGAGAGAGAGAGAGAGAGAGAGAGAGAGAGAGAGAGAGAGAGAGAGAGAGAGAGAGAGAGAGAGAGAGAGAGAGAGAAGGGGGCGTGGGGGTAAAAATCAAGCACAGTTTCTTTGGCTAGTGCATGAATGACAAAGCCTCGTGGGTGGCGGTGCTTTTGCTTACCGGGAGAAGAAATGAGGGCGGGCCTCACCTTAATGTTTAAAATGCACCACCAGAGGGCGCCTCACCTGCAAGCACTCCAACAGCCACCTCGAAGGGCCCAGATTGGCATCAGGGCAGTCTACCAGTCCCCACGGAGCTGCTGCAGCTCCAATGCAGGACGTGGCACCATCAGCGGCTCACCATCAGCAGTTCACCTACAAGCACGTCGCCATCCGAAATGTGCTGCTCACCTCACAGCCAAACCTTGACGGTGCAAGTGTGGAAAAGTTTAAGGAACGAGTGAACACTTGGCTGATGAGGTGAAATAAGACACAATAAAGGTAAGAGTTTGGCTATAAATTCTTATGTAATGTAAATTCTAAATGTAATTCTAAATATGTAATGTAAATTATAAATTCTTATGTAATATAAATATGTGTAACACGTTCTGTGTAATATGCATATGTATAAATGTGTGTGTGTGTGTGTGTGTGTGAGAGAGAGAGAGAGAGAGAGAGAGAGAGAGAGAGAGAGAGAGAGAGAGAGAGAGAGAGAGAGAGAGAGAGATTCTCTCTCTCTCTCTCTCTCTCTCTCTCTCTCTCTCTCTCTCTCCCACGCTATAAATATTTATGTAATGTAAATTGTATGTGTAACGCGTTCTGTGTAATATGCTTATGTATAAATGTGTGTGAGAGAGAGAGAGAGAGAGAGAGAGAGAGAGAGAGAGAGAGAGAGAGAGAGAGAGAGAGAGAGAGAGAGAGAGAGAGAGAGAGATTCTCTCTCTCTCTCTCTCTCTCTCTCTCTCTCTCTCTCTCTCTCTCTCTCTCTCTCTCTCTCTCTCTCTCTCTCTCTCTCTCTCTCTCTCTCTCTCTCTCAAACATTGTGGCCACACACTTGCAATATTCTCGACGTTTCATTAGTAAATACACAAAACGTTTGTTCTATAAAACAAAATAATATAATTAATTTCAACAACATATCCCAGTAATATAACATAACATTTGTATTTTATCATCATTGACAAAAAAATTGTAGTTTTAACAGGACTCTGGTCAAGAGAGAAGGGGGAGGGCGAGAACCACTGAAGGTGCAAGTTTCTAAGGAGTGGAGTCAAAAGGGTTATCCAAAACTTTGAGGAGTGTCTTGAAACCTACCTCACTGTCTCAGGTCTAATTTTTTCTCCTATCTTTTTCCTTTTCTTTTCTCTTGTTAATCAAATCTTCTGTATTCTTGTAGTTTCTTCTTTGGTACATCACTATTATCTACACTGAAAAGATTTGTAACTCTTTAAGACTCTCATAATTGCTCTATAGTCTCTTGAACAATTCCTCAGCTCAGGAAGACAGAATATTCTTGTTGAATAATTCTGCAGATCAGGAAAAGACAAAATACACCTCTTGCATAATTCTGCAACGTAGATAAAGACAAAATGTATCTCTTCAATAATTCTGGTGCTTAGGTAAAGAAAAAATGTATCTATTGAATAATTCTGGTGCTTAGGTAAAGAAAAAATGTATCGAATAATTCTGCTACTTACGTAAAGACAAAATGTACCTACTATTTTCTTTTCTTGTGTATTGATGTGTCCAAGCAAAAGCTTTATTATTTTATCAAAATACTTTATTTACGGTGACCTTACTTTTGTTATAAAAGGACAAAACATGAATTATTTGATCGATTGATTAAAAAAATAAATAAATAAAAATAATAATAATAAGGCGGAGGAAGGCATCACAACATAGCGGTCATATAGCGCACAAAACAGTGAACAAAAAAAGAAAAAAAAAATTCTCCTTGTTAATCAATAATCTATTCAATCAACGAATCAGCCACTCCTATTGTACTGCAAGACACGACTTGCACATTACACCGAGACTGATGCACACACACACACACACACACACACACACACACACACACACACACACACACTGTATTGCATTACCAGGGCCCATATTCAGAAACGCTTTGCTTTTTCACCTCGACTGTTTCCAAAGGGCACCGACATGACTAGTTGGGTCCTAAAGAGTGTTTCTCTTGTTACTAATGAAAAAATCTTGTCAACCTGTCACATACAAAAACACCATTCAAAAACGGTGTAACTTCACCATGACTACACTTTCAAAGGCCACAGAGATGATTGGCCGGGTTCTCAAGACTCTCTCTTAATAATGTAGAACTCTTCTTAATTTGTCACTAGAATCACAAAAAAAAACTCCCTTGAACACCAACTAGAGTAGTAGTAAGCAGTCGAGTGGAAGTAGTCGAGGTGCGACTCAGAAGTGTTTCAGAATATGGTTCCAGATTTATTACACAAAGGGAAGAGATCAGAAACATTTCTTGGCACTGGGTCACACTGCACACTAATGCTCGGACATGGTCCTGGCGTCATCTGCCTTCACATGATCAGCGTCGTGTCATTGTTACCAAGTGAATGCACATAAATAACGTCGATATATATATATATATATATATATATATATATATATATATATATATATATATATATATATATATATATATATATATATATATATATATATATATATATATATATATATATATATATATATTTATTTATTTATTTTTATTTTTTTTTTTTTTTTCAATCTATCTCTCAACGTCTTAATTTAAACTTTTAACTCCATGGTGTATCTTCCAAGTAATTTTTCTGCCATCTATCTCCCATTGTCCATAAACTAGCGCATTGGTCAAAAGTTCTTCTTTCTCCTTAATTTCCCTGCCGTTTTTCAAATCTTTATATATATATATATATATATATATATATATATATATATATATATATATATATATATATATATATATATATATATATATATATATATATATATATATATATATATATTTTTTTTCAGTTAACTGTCCTTCCCGAACTTCGTAGAATTCTTGCTAGCCATCCATTCCTCAGTGGCCTTTATCTAGTGTATTTCCAAAGCTTTCTTCTTTCTTCTTCTTCTTTTCTATGTCATTTTTCAAGGCTCTAATATTCTTGTTAGCTATTGTTCCCGCAGTGTCGTCTTCTCTGTTTTCCAAGCCTTCTTTCTTCTTCTTTTGTATACCATTTTCCAGTCTTTATTATTTATTTTCAACCATCTGTGCCATTTTCCAAGCATTTGTTTTTTGCAGACAACTTCCTCTCAGGCTTCTTATTTTCTTAAGCTGTCTTCTTTCTTCTTCCTTTGTATGACATTTTCCAAGCCTTTATTGTTTTTTTGCTAGCCATTTCTCCCTAAGTGTCCTCTTCTCAACGTATTTCATAGGCCTTTATTACACTTTCTGCCCTCTTTCCCTTAGTGTCGTCCTCTCAGCGTGTTTTCCAATCCTTGCAGCAGTATCTTGTCAATGAAGTGTAGGCGGGAGCAGCCCTGAGACCTCTTCTGTCTGCGCAGTGTTGTCCTGAGGCTCGCCAGCAACGCCTTCTCCGACTCCCCGAGCTGGTGTCGCTCCCACGCATCAAACACCGCCTGACCCAATACACCGGGGTTAGTACTGCTAGTATTGTTAGTGGTGAGGTTGTTTGTTATTTTTATCATTATTATTGTTATTATTATCGTTATCATCATCATCATTATTATTATTAGTGGTAGTGGTGGTGAGATGGTGGTGTCAGCGGTAATAGAAGTACGAAGTAGTAGTAGTAGTAGTAGTAGTAGTAACAACAGCAGCAGCAGCAGTAGTAGTAGTAGTAGTAGTAGTAGTAGTAGTAGTAGTAGTAGTAGTAGTCGTAGTGGTAGTAATGGTACTGGTGATGAGAGTGGTGGTTGTAAAGTAACAGTAGCAATAACATTAGTATCAAAATATTGTAGTAGTAGTAGTAGTAGTAGTAGTAGTAGTAGTAGTAGTAGTAAGAGTAGTAGTAGTAATAGTAGTAGTAGTAGTAGTGATGGTGTTAGTGGTGGGTTTAAAGTAGCAACTACAACAACAACAACAGTAGCAGTAGTAATAGTTGTGGTGATAATAGTGGTGGAAGTAGTAAAAGAGGTAGCAACAGAAGCATCAACAGCACTAGTAGTAGTAGTTGTAGTAGTAGTAGTAGTAGTAGTAGTAATAGTGCAGAAGAGAACATACTGGTAGTGAGTAACGTTAAGCACAGTTTTCTTGCTGTCCTCGCGCCAGTGCAGAGGTGGCGGGCACTTCATGGGCGTCTGAGCCTCATGCCTGCCTTGCCTCGCCTCCCTGAGTACTGTGGGGCATTCGGAGCCTTAAGTTACCAATGAATCAATGCTACCGTCACATCAAACCATACTCTGAAACACTTCCGCGCCGCATCTCCACTACTTTCAAAACGCTTTAGTTGTAGTTATCCACACGGCTTTTTAACGGTGTTTCTAAGACTCTTGACAGATTAAAAAGATTTGTACATTATTAACAGGAGGAACAGGCTAATCATCTCTGTGGCACTGGAAAACGGCATCATAAGGGATTGTTTGCTCGGACACACATAGAATGCAAGAAAATAGGAAACTAATTTAGTCTTTTTCTGGTTACAGAAGTACTTGAGAGACTAGTGATATAAAAATAATCATAATAAGTTTCTTTCTTGTAGGTCATTTTGAGAAGTCTAACATTGTAAGGATTAAAGAAACCAGTTAACTTGACTACTGCTCACGATAGCTTGGTTCACATGTCATCGCTTCAAGAGCATCGCAGGTTGAGTGACAGTATAATGCAGGAACAGAAGAAAACAAGGGACGCTTCCAGAAGCCGCCATGCCTACACGTGGCAGTTCCTGTGTGAAACGTACCTATCTATTTCCACCTGTCATGCTCAGACACAGTCCTCTCCACGTCAAGGTGAGGCATCAAGAGAGATTTCTTAATTATTTTATTTATTTATTCACTTTGTGTATGACGTACAATAGGTACTGAAGGGAAAAAAATTATATATATATATATATATATATATATATATATATATATATATATATATATATATATATATATGTCACGCATAATGTGGATAATTGCCTAATGTGAACATTAGGCAGTGAAATTGCCTAATCTTCATATTAGGCAATTTGTTTGCACGATGTTGACAATAGGCAACTTACTTGCTTAATGTCCACTTTAGGCATGATTTTCAAATTAGGCAAGGGTATTTTGCCTAATGTGAATTGAATGACAAACCAGTGTCTACAGTTTTGTTCGAATGTTGTTCGAAACTTTGGGTCTGTTATAGTTAGGTTAGGTTAGGTTAGGTTAGGTTAGGTTAGGTTAGGTTAGGTTAGGTTAGGTTAGGTTAGGTTAGGTTAGGTTAGGTTAGGTTAGGTTAGGTTATTATTAGAACAAAATTTACACCAGCTGACCTAAGTGGGATCAAACAGACCCTTATAAAGTCTGAAGAGGTTCCTGATATCTGCCTATCGATGAGAACAGCAACAGCAAGAGCCACTGGTGGGCAAGGTTATACAAAGTGTCAATGTACTACTCAATGTACATCAGGAAGGTGCAGCTGCCTAAGAAAAGAAATTAAATGCAACTCGCGCTGTCACCCAGGCAGATCATGCAAAAATTTGTGATTGGACTCAACTGAACCCTGAGATCGATTGACCTATTTTACTTATACTAATATTGCATTAATTAATTATGTTTTCCTTATTCACATTGGGCAAAATTGAGCTGCATAATTTGAACAATAGGCATTTTTTGCCTAATGTTAACAATTTGTAAACTTTACGCAACCTACTTGCTTGATGTACACATTAGGCAATTTTCTGCCTAATGTTCACATTAGGCAATTGTCCACATTATGCGTAACATATATAACAGCAGCCCCAGGCTCCGGGTGCTAGAGGTAACAAGACTGGTTGTCCACATGTACTCGCACGTCTCGTTGTCCGAGGATTTAATGTTGTTTACAAAAACTTGTCTGTATGAAAATAACCATTTGTGCCTATTATAAAATAATTACTTGTGTCAGAGGCTAACTACACTGGTTGAGAGAAGAGAATGTTAATTCCCTTAGCCAGTTAGTTTAGTAGTTTTAATTTGGAAAAAAAAAAAAATTGAATTCAGGAATGTAAATTCAGACAAGTGAAAATATCCTTGTGATATGTTCTAGAAATTACACCAGTGATACACACACATGATTTGATGTAACACCTACACTACTCAGGATCCTACTTATTGAAATTTAAGGCGACTAGGCATACTCGAATTAACTTTTGTAAATTATTAACTTTTTTTTTTTTTTTCAAGAACTGATTAGGGGCATTGTCAATTTTCCCAGTACAGATGTTCCACAACTCCAGTGTAACAGAGGTATCTGCTAGAGATATCATTGTTTATTCTGACAAAGATAATATGAAACCTTTGTTTATTACTTACATACGTACATCGAATAGAATTAATCCTTGTGTCATGGGAATTTCCAGTGTTTTATAGAACCCCGGCTACTTAATAAGAACAACGGTACCATGCCACACTAAGGTATATTATATATAAACCCATGGCTGGTGGCAGCTATCTTTTTTTTTTTTTTTTTTTTATTTTAACCACCACAAACAAAGTAAACAAAACATAAAATAAAATAACCATTCAACTTGATTAATGAATAAAAAACCTAGTCCCCACCCCCTTTCTGCAAATGTAGGCGGGGTGTGGGGCCTGTCTTAGGGTGTGTGTGTGTGTGTGTGTGTGTGTGTGTGTGTGTGTGTGTGTGTGTGTGTGTGTGTGTGTGTGTGTGTGTGTGTGTGTGTGTGTGTGTGTGTGTGAAAGCATGTTTGTATACCATTTATCTAGGTCACAAAGCACATACCTGAAATTTCTGCTCCTTGTCGTTGACAAAGGTGAGGGCAGCCCCGTGCAGCAGACCCACCCCGAGCTGTTGGGCACGCTTGCACTTGTTTCTGCCCTTGGAACACAGCTTCTCCCGGTAGTTCCACTCACACCCCAGCTCGTACAGATGCTTGGCCGTGGTCTGACAGCGGAGGAGAGAGAGATGCATGTTAAGAGAGAATTTGATGGACGTCTGTAAGGCCTATATTCTGAAACACTTCTGCGCCACACCTTAACTACGTACTTTCAAAAGACTCAAGTTGAAGTGACACGGGTTTTTAAGGGTGTTTTTATGATATTATTGACAGATTAACAAATATGTATACATTATTAACAGGAGTAACACTCGTGCGAACCTGGTTAATCATCTCTGTGGCATTTGAAAATAGTTGTAGTAAGGGAGCAAAGTGTTTCTGAATACGAGCTTAAGTAGTACAGGGGACATAACAGAAGGCATCAAGCCTACACGTGGCAGTCCCTGCATGAAACATACCTACCTATTTTCACCTGTCATCCACATTCATAAATTTATCTTGTCTTCTTTTAAAGTTCCCGAATGACTGAGCACTAACAACCTGGTCACTGAGTTCATTCCATTTATCCACTACTCTGTTTGAGAACCAATTCCTTCCTATCTCTTTCTTGAACCTAAAGTTTTGAAGCTTGAACCCATTATTTCTTGCTCTATCCCTTTCATATCTCCTATACCACTTACGGACCTCCATCAGATCCCCTTTTAACATATGCTCTAAGGAATGCAGATCTAACGGCTCCAGTCTTGCTTTGTAATGAATACCTCTCATCCCCTGTACCCTTTTTAGTCATTCTCCTTTGTACTGATTCTGAAAGACCTATATCCTTCCTGCAATATGGAAGCCAAAACTGCACAGCATAGTTTAGATGAAGTCTGAGTAAGGCCAATACATCTTTGATATTACTTCAGGACTTTTACTTTTATCTAAAAATTATTCCTAATTCCCACTTTGCTTTATTTCTGGCCTCTATGCATTGTTTTCTTAGACAGAGATCAGACCTAACTATAACTCATAAATCTTTTTCGTTTCCTGAAATTACCAGAACTTCTTTGTTTATTGTGTATTGCGTAGGGTTCTTCTACCTACACTAAGTACTCTGCATTTGTTAATATTAAACTGCATTTGCCATCTGTCCATTCGTTTATTCAATCCAAGACGATGGCATCTGAATCTGACCTATCTTCGTGTCTTCCGCAAATTTATTAACATCACTACTAGTCCTACTATCTATGTCATTAATATATATCAAAAACAGAAATGGTCTTAAAACAGATTCTTGTGGCATCACATCAATTGCTTGACCCCCATTCGGATTTTGAGCCGCTTATTACAACCCTGTCACCTGTCGCCTAACCTAACCTTATCCAGGCTAGCTATCTTCCCATATATCCCATGCGCTCTAACCTTCTCAAGAGGATACATTGGATCGAGTACCTTGTCGTAAATAGTAGCAGTAGCAGTGCCGATTGTAGTAGTACTGATGACAGTGTCAGAAGTAGTAGCAGCAGTAGCAATAGTGCCAATGATAATAGTAGTAGTGACGGTGTTTGTAGCAGTAGCAGTAGTAGCAACAGTAGTGTTAATGATGATGATGTCAGTGGTAGTAGTAGTGATAGCAATAGCAATAGTATCTTTAGTAGTAGTAGTAGTAGTAGTAGTAGTAGTAGTAATTGTAGCAGTAGTGCTGGTAGCAGCAGTAATTGCAGTGATAGCAGTAGCAGTAGTGTCACTAATGATGGTATGAGTGGCGTGGATGCGCGGCGCAGACTCACCTTATTACTGAAGAGAATGTTGAGGATGTCCTGGTCTGCGAGACTCAGCTTGGTCTTGTACTTGTCCAAGATATGCATAATGTTTTCTGTCCAGCCGCCTTCGAAGGCCCGCAACCTGGTTAGGTTCATCACGAGCACTCCAGCGTTGAGGCCACTCGACCCGTACGTGGGGAACTGCACTGCCGCCAAACACACACACACACACACACACACAGACAAGAACAGATACGCACACACACACACACACACACACACACACACACACACACACACACACACACACAGACAGACAAGAACAGACACACACACACACACACACACACACACACACACACACACACACACACACACACACACACACACACACACACACACAGGTAGGCAGGCACAGGCAAACAGGCAAGCAGACAGACACAGACAGTCAAGTACACACACACACACACACACACACACACACACACACGAGAGAGAGAGAAAAAAATATACATAAATAATAAAAAAAAAGAAATAACAGCCAAGAATTAAAGTACAAAGAATGAAAAAAAAATGATATCTATGAAAACTTTAAACTTTAATGAATAATTACAAAGTTGAAAATGTTACCCTAGGACATAAAGAAAGCAAAATAAATTGACTGAAGTATAAATAATTTCAACACCCTTATTTTCTTTTTGAATTATTTACAAAACCAAGTTGACAAAATAATTAAATAAGTAAATAATTAAATTAAATTAACAATGTGTGTGTGTGTGTGTGTGTGTGTGTGTGAGATATTAAGTGTTCATATTTCAGTTGATACTACTATATAAATAGTGTTATTTTTACACTTTCTGAATTTTATATTTTGTAGTTACTTTCTGAACTTTATATTTTGTAGTTAATCTTAGTGTAAAATTGTGGTTAATAAACTACTGCTACTAATGCCACTACTACTACTACTACTACTACTACTACTACTACTACTACTACTACTACTTCTACTACTACTACTACTACTACTACTACTACTACTACTACTACTACTACTACTACTACTACTACTACTACTACTGTGTGTGCTCACTTTCTTGAATCTCGGGCCATACATGTAGAGGCAGGGCGCGATGCCAATGACCTGGTGGGGGTTGAATTCGTACACTTTACGCCAGAGGTTCTCGGGGGGCATGAGGAAGAGTGTGTCCGTGTCCAGGAACACCACGGCGTCCTTGTCCTCGAAGGTCTGCGCCAGAAACAACCTCTCCGTGGCGCACAGCCGAAACATGTTCATCATGTCCTCAGCACCGGGCGGGTAGAACACTTCCTTGAACTCATCGAACACTACGCGTTCTCTGTGCATAACAACATTAGAACACCAGGTTGGTTTGTTGGTTGTGGAGGGAAGGGGATAAAAGTAGGATGAAATACAAGAATAAAGAGAAGTAAAGCAGGTGAAACATTAAAATTAATAGTGATGGAAGGTGGCGGACGATTCACCTTGCTTTATTTGATAAAGGAAACTGGCTATATTAAATGCATCTCTCATATCTGGATCCTTAAGATACTGTATGTCAGTGTGCCTCACAGCAGCGTGCTACACCCCGATAACCCGATAATTTAACAACACAGTGCAATAACTCAGTGTTGATGCAGGAACTATCAGGCCTTCACGTGTCAGTCCCTGCACGAAGCATGCCTGCCTAGGAGTATTTCCATCCCTCATCCCTATCCATATCCTGAGTTTTTAAAGCTCCCTCTTAAGTGATTCGTCACTAACAGTCTGATTATGCTTGTATTCCATTCGTCTGCCACTCTAATTGAGAACCAGTTCCTTTGGTCGTTCTTTTAAATCTAACTTCATCAAGCTTGAACTCATTATTTCTTATTCTGTCTCTTCCATTCATCCACCACTCCGAGAACCAATTCCTTTCTATCTCTTTAAAATGTACCTTTATCATGCTTGAATCCATTATTTCATATTACTTCCTTATCACTGACCCTGAGAGTTTTGCAGACATCTCCATTGTTATGTACCTTTGCCACTTAAAGACTTGTGTCAAATCCTCTCTTCATCTTTTCTTGTCATTACTAATCTTGAGAGTTTTCCTGATGTCACCCTTGTTATATCCCGTGTATCTTTACCTGTAGGCGGCGGGCCAGCTCGCGGTGAGGTTCGTCACTGTCTCGTACGTCGCGTAGGAATCCGCCACGATGTTGAATCTGCACACAAATACAGCTGGTTCTTAGTTACATGATTTTTTTTTTTTTTTGCACGATTTTTTAATGACTTAAAATATTTTTATTACCTAAATTTGAATTTAAAGGAAGTTTTGACTTAAACACGACCAAGTTCAACCACTCATCGTGATGTACGTACGTAAATATTAAGAGTTTTTTTTTTCCAGCTTTTTTAAGAACATAAGAACATAAGAGATAAGGGAAGCTGCAAGAAGCCACCTGGCTTACACGTAGCAGTCCTTGTATGAAATATACCTACCTATTTCCACCTATCATCCCCATCCATAAACCCGTCTAATCTTCTCTTAAAGCTCCCTAATGTCCTAGCACTAACAACATGATTACCGAGTCCGTTCCACTCATCTACCACTCTATTTGAAAACCAATTTCTTCCTTCATTTGTTCATTTCTATTTAGTTCTTATGTTTAAAGTTAAGATTAATAAATAAAGATAAACTGAAGGAATTTGTATCTTTCACTTAGAGTGGAGTCCCTAAAGAGTAGAGCCAAAAAGTATTAGAGAAGTGTCTTGAAACCTTCCTCTTAACACAGTTCAAGGCAAAGGCAAGCAAAAATACAGAAGCAGGGAGGGAGGGAGCACCAGAGTTTCTCAGTGAAAGGGATGAAAAATTGAGAATACTGGTTAATTCTTGGATTAGGGAGGCGGACAGAATAGGGGTGAGAGAAAGTAGAGGGTCTTGTCCAGCGTGGCCGTGAGAGGAAGGGAGGTATGCAGTTAGCAAGATGAAAAGAGCAGTTAGTGTGAAAGTAGCGATGGAAGAGAGCAAGAGATCTGGGCAACAGTTAGCGTGAAAGAAGCGACAGAAGACAGCAAGATCAGAAGAGCAGTTAGCGTGAGACTATGTACTGCAAATCCCAAGGGCGGTACTCACATCAGAGTTTCGGAGGTGAGAGAAGCTGCAGACTTCAGGAGAACAGAGATTTGGCGAAGCTGTCTCTGGAAACCCGTTGCATCCTTTTCACTGTCATTCTTATCTGAGGGAAGATGATTGACAACCACGTGACTAAATTAGTAACGTATTCTGAAACACTTCTAACCTGCACCTCCACCACTTTCAAAAGGCTTTTTTACAGTTCAAGTGACAGATTAACAAGATTTCTCTATCACTAGCAGGAGAAACATTCTTGAGAACCCGGGTAATCGTCTCTGTGACCTTCGAAAATAGTCGTGGTGAGAGAGGAAGCGTTTCAGAATATGAGCCAAAATTTTAGTATCACATACACACACACACACACACACACACACACACTCACCACGGCAGACCACGATGGCAAACTCAGGCTCTTCAGTGGTTGCTGGAAAATAGGAAAATAAACAAAATGCAAAATTAAATAAGTAAAAATGAAATTAAAAAATGTGTGTGTGTGTGTGTGTGTGTGTGTGTGTGTGTGTGTGTGTGTGTGTGTGTGTGTGTGTGTGTGTGTGTGTGTGTCAGTTTGCTCTTTAACACTTCAAGGCTGAAAGTGAGATGAGAGTTACACAAGAAAATTAAAAAAGAGTAGAAAAAATGACAACAATAGCACAATAGCAACAACAATGACTACAACTACTACTACAATATACTACTACTATTACGTCTACGATTTCTGCTACTACTACTACTACTACTACTACTACTACTACTACTACTACTACTACTTCTGCTACTACTACTACCACTACTAATACTATCACTTTTGCTTTATATTACTAACAAGAACACATAACGGACAATAATTCCTATTACTATTTCTATTAGTACTACTACTACTACTACTACTACCACTGCTTCTACTCCTTCTGTTGGTATTACTACTATTACTACTACTAACAACAACAACAGCAACAACAATAACAACAACATTAATGATAATAATAATGATGATAATAATAATAACAATAATAACAACAACAATAATAATAATAATAATAATAATAACAATAATAATAATAATAATAATAATAAAATAACAACAAAAATAGGTATAATGGTAACAATAACAGCGACAATATCAATAGCACTAATAACAACAACACTCCTTCTCCTCCTCCTCCTCCTCCTCCTCCTCCTCCTCCTCCTCCTCCTCCTCTTCCTCCTCCTCCTTCTCCTCCTCTCCCTACTACTACTACTACTACAACTACTACTACTACTACTACTACTGCTACTACTACTACTTCTACTATCAATAGCATTACTACCAGTACTGCTACCATCACTACTCCTACTACTGCTACAGTAATAACAACGATGACGACGACGAGAACAATACTACAGGTAACACAGGTCACAACAACAAGCGGCGCACACCTACCCTTGCTGTGGAATGAGGCGGTGAGAGGCTCGTGTGGTAGTCTGGTGAGTAGAGGCACCACCATCGCCACCACAGCCAGCACGCACAACACCTTATACAGAAACCTCATCTGTCAATAACACACAGAACATAAGGGTAGTGGCAGTCCTTTATCAGCCAAAGAACATAAGGGCGTAACGAAAGCTACAAGAAGCCACCAGGCCTACACGTGGCAGTCACTGTGTGAAACATTCTGACCATTTCCTTTGTTTAAAAACCTAAAAATCTTATTTCCTGTATTAAAGGAAATATGAACATAAGGGTTGGTGCAAAAAAAAAAAAAAAAAGATCAGGCTTTTACGATGCAGTCCCTGTGTGCAGCATGCCTAGCTACCTCCATCTTTTTCCCTCAATATTACTATTACTTTACCACAATTTCTAGTTGCTTTTAACCTTTCGTAGCGGCGCTATATGACTGCAATGTTATGGCATCTCATTTTTAAAATTAGTCAGCCATTTTACTGTGTTTAATCTCCTTTCAAAGCACCGTACTGACTCGACACTAACAAGCTAGAACATAAAACATACTGTAAGAATATAAGGGAAGCTGCAGGAATCCATCAGGCCTACACGTTCACGCTCGTCGAGAATGGCGCCGCGGGACGGGCCGTCTTCAGAAACGCTTTGCTCTCTAACCACAGATATTTTCAAAGCTCAGAGATGATTAGCCAGGTTCTTAAGAGTGTTTCTCCTGTTAATTATGTAGAATCCGTCTAACTTCAACTAGAGCCGTTTGAAAGTAATGGAGTTGCGGCGCGAAAGTGTTTCAGAATATAGTCCACAGTGTGGCAGGGAATCTTTGCAATGATGGGGCCTCAGTGGCCTCAGCCCTGCCCAAAGGTCGCCCACTGTGAGCTTTTCCTGTGCTTCCATTTTCACGAACACTATCCCGTCTCTTCTCTTCTTCTATTCCTTCACCTCCCATCCCGACCCTTTGTAATGCAAGTTTTCTATTCAATAAACTTGTAAAACTTGATGTCTAGGCTTCTTCCGTAGGGGACCGGCTGGCTGGCTGTATCGTGGAGCCAGCACACACACACACACACACACACACACACTTAGATTCTTCGCTTCTGAAGATAAATATTAAAACAGACACACAGTGCGCCAAGGCAGCAAGTGAAGGTGGAGAGGCGTCTTGTGTCACGTCACTCAGTAAATGATGCACCGAAGAGTAGTGTATTTATAGCAAACAAAAAACAGTTAGATAGCGTTGGTTACCCATCTTAAGAGGAAGTGTTTCATGGTGATTTATTCTTCACAGCACTAGACAGAGAACAGTGAGGACAGGCGGGCAATGAGGAGAGTATGAGTTATAGTAATGTTGGATGAAGGCGGCGGGTGGACAGCGCTGGGTGGCGGCGAGGAGTGTTTAGTGTTCACGACAAGGCGAGGCGGGTCACTGATCTGACAAAGCCGGGTGGAAAATGTGTGTGTGTGTGTGTGTGTGTGTGTGTGTGTGTGTGTGTGTGTGTGTGTGTGTGTGTGTGTGTGTGTGTGTGTGTGTGTGTGTGTGTGTGTGTGTGTGTGTGTGTGTCAATAACAGTGGCAGGCAAGTATATACAGGTGTTCGATAGCGGTGGTAGAGATTTACATAGATCATGTATGCGTTTAGTGAACACCTGTTTATACAATGGAGGGTAGGGGAAGAAATAAGTTCATCTCAGTCTCGTATTCATTTTGTGTGGTGGCGCGTGTAATAATCCCAGCTGGAAGTGTGAAAACTCGGGTTGTCATTAAAGCAGCCAAGTCAAATGCTTGAATACCATCAATGATTACACAAATACATTCATCGTGGCTAAGAATCGCTCACTCTTCCTCTTGAGATCACTTCCCACCACCTCACTGCGGTGCTACTCAGCTTTCATTACACACACACACACACACACACACACACACACACACACACACACACACACACACACACACACACACATACACTAAGCGAAAGAGTTCGGAGGAGCATGGCGCCCTCCGAGGTCACGTATATTGTCCCTCGTGTGGACGAGAGCACCTTTGTTATGAAGCACAAAGTAACACTTCTTTATTTGTTAGCACAGATGATGTCACGCTTGACCTGCGAGATCCCTGAGGTCACCAGAGGCCCCGTGTTGCTGCTGCTAAAAAGCCTCCACTGTGAGCACCAAGAGGCAGACTTAACTAAAACGTTGCGGCTGTAAAACATTGTCTCGACCAATCAGATTACAGATGCAACACCGTGCAATACCACTGCAACCAGACTACATATGCAACACTGCAATGCAATGTCCTCCAATCACAAGTCACCCATCTCAAGGTTCACTAATTGGATTCCAGATCACCGCTGGATACCACAAAAATTATAGAAAACACCATTATTATTTTCTCAGCCACATTTTACCCCACCAACGCCAGCTACCTCTGATATAATATAATGTGTATATATATATATATATATATATATATATATATATATATATATATATATATATATATATATATATATATATATATATATATATATATATATATATATATATATATATATATATATATATATATATATATATATATATATACACACACACACACACATAGTATGCACCTGTAGCGGCCGCCTTTGTGCGGATTGAACAGCAACATTTGTTCGTTCCCAGCACATAATTATAAAGTGTGAGTGGTGCACTGTACTGCACTGTACTCTCTAGGGACTTGCACCTTCAGTGAGCCTTTTTATAACGATTCTGTTGCCCTATCTACCCACCACAGTTTTCTCTTACATAAAAAAAAGATCTATTTATATATTTACATAGGAAAAATAAAACGAAGGATGTATGAAAAATACTTGAAGACATTGTGTGGATATAATAAAAAGCAAACTACACCTAAATCAGAATATGTGGCCACATGTGTAAATGAAATTAACTCCTTCGCAAGGTTTGAACAATACGATTTTAGTGCAGAACGGGGTGAGGTGATGGGTGTCATACGAAACAGGAGAGACGAACAAATAAAAATAACGAAGGAAGTGGTGGTGAGGGAAGTGAAGCGAGTGCGTGTGAGCAAGGCCACTGGGCCAGATGATGTGCCAGCCAGGGCACTCAAGTGTTGTGCGGAACAGCTAGTACCGGGGCTGCAGCGGCTGTTCCAGAATCCCGTCGACCTTACCTACGGAAACTTTCCGAAATCAAATCCATTGACAAAATTCCATTTCAAAAACATTTTAATGATTTTAGACCTGTTGCTCTCTCATCTAACATCATGAAATGCTTTGAAAATATTGTTATGCATTTTTTATGTGAAAAAATGAAAAATCTTAGGGATCCGATGCAATTTGCTTACTATAAGAAGAGAAATGCACAAGATGCAAGACTAACTTTTATAAATGACATTTGTAAGCATTTAGATAAGAGAAATACATCAATACGACTTCTTTTCATAGATTTTAGCTCAGCCTTCAATACTATACAGCCCCATATACTTTTAAACAAATGACAGCAGATGGGTTTTAACAGTAACATTATGAAATGGATTTTTAGTTCTTTAACACAAAGACCCCAGCATACCAAAATCCGTAGGGTACTGTCTGATAAAATCACCATCAACACAGGTGTGCCTCATAGGTGTGTATTGTCCCCAATATTATTCAGCCTGTACACAAATGAATGTAGTAATGTTTCTGACAACTGTACCAAAATGAAATATCCCGATGATACAGTAATTACAGGAAAGATACTGAATGATGACTGCAGAAATTATATAATTCGTGTCCAAGAAAATCGTTTAATTGTGTCAAGAACATGATTTAGAGTTAAATGTAAAGTAAACTAAAGGAATGATAATAGATTTTCGAAAAAAAAAAAAGTCTACGAATGTTCCAAGTATTATCAGTATTGAAGGGGAATCAGTGGAGTGGGTAAACCAATATAAGTATATTGGTATTTTAATTGATGATGGACTTAAAGGGGTAATGCAAACGCAGATCTAGTCATGAAAAAAATGCAATGAAAGGCTTCACTTTCTCAGAATTTTAAATGATGTTCATATAGATAAGAATATAATCAGCTTGTTTTAAAAATTTACTTTTGAGTTTATTTTATATTTTCAGCTACTACTTGGTATGAAAAAAAATAATCTCTACAGATAAAAATAAACTACATATAATAATAAAGGTTAGGTGCAGAAGTAAAAATAACAAATATACTATATAAGGAGGCTGTATTAAAACAAGTGGAAAAATACTGCAAGACCAAACACACTCGTTAAACAACTGTTTTGTGTTTTTAAGGTCAGGAACAAGGCTGCCACTACCACCGATAAGAACAGATCGTTATAAGAAATCTTTTATTCTCAGTAGCATTGTGCTTTTCAATAATTTTTATTCATAGATATAATGATTTTATGTGTGTTATATGAGAATTGTATTTTTTTTAATGTTATTGATGTTTTTAATAATTTTCATCTATAGTATACACTAAACTGTTTACTACATCTTAACTTTCTTTGGAGCCTGTAACCGTAAAGATTTTCACTTGTATGCATCGCTGTATAACGTAAAGATTTTCACTTGTATACATCGCTGTATAACAATGTGACATATAGACTATTTTATCTTATCTTACCAGGCCGGCAACCCCATATGTGGTGTCCATACAAAGCACCACACATCATTCACACTCTTATCCATGTCGGCGCCTGGTGGAAAGGAAAAGTCTACTACATCCCAGAAACTTAGGTATAGCACAGCTGGCCACTCACTTCCACAGCAAGGCCCGACATCATGCACTGGCTTACTACTGTCCCTTCATAATGAAACCCTTCCCTACTCCGCACCTGTATTACCTACATATCTATTTATATACCAGGCAGGCAATACCACACGAGGAGGCCCAGATAAAGCACCCCACTTACACACACACACACACACACACACACACACACACACATAGGCACACCATTCACACTCTTAACCCCTTGATCAACACAACAGCAAATTGGAGAAATGAAGAACGACAGTAGTAGTTGTGAGACAATGGAAGAATTCTCTAATAATAACACAAGGGAATAAACTTGCTGTTGTGTTGATCAAAGGGGAGGAACTGCGAGTGTTACGTACGACTCTAGTGGAGAAAGCAACCCGTCTGTTATAATCAGGTTGTTGTTGCCTCAGTGCTCAGCTTGCTGAGTCATCAGGAAACTTACAACATTACACAAATTCGTGGATGAAAATGTCAGGTGGAAATAGGCAGGTGTGTTTCGTACAGGGCCTGTCATGTGTTCACCTGATGGCTTCTTTTATCAGCCTGTTTTTTTCTCATGTTCTTACACATTCGGTATCTTGAAAACTGCAGGCGTATTACATTCATCATTAAAATAAACAAACACAATTAACTTCGATTTATCAACAGTACGTAACCGACCACAGCCGCGGGTTAACAATATTCGTTTATATTTCATCCGACTGAGAAAATGATGGATGTGGCAGAAATGAGAATGCTGCTTTGGATGTGTGCGTGTGTGTGTGTGTGTGTGTGTGTGTGTGTGTGTGTGTGTGTGTGTGTGTGTGTGTGTGTGTGTCGGGGGGTGAGGGGGTTACAAGGAAAGTGAGTCGGAAATAAATATACGAGGGTCAACAAGGGTAGTAGTGGAAGTATAAAAAAAAAAAAAGCACAGGAAGGAGAATGAGATGGAGCAGCCACATCCTCAGAAGGGAAGAGGACCACCCTGGAAAGAAGACAATGGAAATGGAAGTACTCTAGAAAAAAGAAAGAGAGGAATACCGTAAAAGAGATGGAGGGACTGCTGCGTGATGGATGCAGGACAGAAGGGGATACACGAAGCAGAAGGCGAAGGGAATGGAAGCAGTACATGGGGGTAAACAATGTACTAGTAAGACAGAAAGGGACACCGAAGTAGAAGCCTATAATACAACCAAATGGAAAAGACTCATCCCAAACAGCGATGCCCGAATACAAACCTGACACGAGCTGAGGTGACTCTATCCGCCCAATGGAGACGACTGACTGCTAAAGATATGACTTGAAATCTACCCAACTGATATACTAATCAGGTTATCACATTATCTTTCCGCCGCCACCTATTTCCCGCTAACCTTTCAAGATCTAACTCCCCTCGTGATTTCTGGCATCTAGCCAAAAATACCTCCAATAACTTTGCTTCTTCTTCTTTCCCTCCTCACATAGCAAAGGTAAGACATTCATGGTGTTGATTTCCTGTGGCTATTTTATTTATTCATTTTTTTTTTTTTCCGAAAACACCCTTATTCGTTTCTTTATATATATATATATATATATATATATATATATATATATATATATATATATATATATATATATATATATATATATATATATATATATATATATATATATATATATATATATATATATATATATATATATATATATATATATATATATATATATATATATATATATATTTCTACATATATTTTAATATTTTTTTTGGAAATAATATTTTAACATATAGCATAATTTATTACAGTATGTAGGGTGTATTTCACGCGTAAATTTTGAGGTTAATTTTTATAGTCTATGTTTTATTACTTTCCGTTTTCTCTCACGACAACACCAAAGGTCATTTGTCTTTCTCTCTTACATGGGTAAACTATGGTATCTAACCTCGGGTCGGCTGATCCCGGATACTTTACACATTTACATTTTTGTCTCTGTTATATTTGTGTAGTTTTTAATTTCGAAATTGGGTGTATGCCTTAAAGGGACACTTCTACTGTATCATATGTATAATCATGTTAAAGAAAATTGGCTGACATATTTATGAATTTAGCTTTTTTCCTCTTACATGTCCACCAGATTAATATATTCAAATGTGAAAGGAGTGGTCTGAACCACCTTGGAGGGCTGGAAATCCACCCCTCACAGTTTCACAACATAGGGGCACCAAACAACTTTTCGCTTAAGTGGACGTTAACTCCTGTTTTAGTGAAAAATTAAACATTGCGTCAATTTACATGAAACTTTACTGTAAAGTAACTATGATACTTACGCGTGTAGAAAATTTTCAGGATAATATATGAAAAATAAAAGAAAAGTAAAAAATATTTTCCCTGGATTTCAGTATTTTTTTTACCAAACTTTAATTGATTATTGCTCAGACATTTTAAACAATACAAAAAAAAAAAAAAAAATCTAATAAAAGTTAATTATTCATAAATAATTTTTGCCAATAACTTTTCTAAAATATGGTATTATTGTGACCCCCCAAAAAAAAATTGAAACACATAACTTTGACGCCACGAAAAAAAAAATCGCAAATATCCTTGTTAAATATATATATATATATATATATATATATATATATATATATATATATATATATATATATATATATATATATATATATATATATATATATATATATATATATATATATATATATATATTTTTTTTTTTTTTTATAGGAATGATACTGGCCAAGGGCAACAAAAATCTAATAAAAAAAATGCCCACTGAAATGCCAGTCCCTTAAAAGGGTCAAAGCAGTGGTCAAAAATTGGTGGATAAGTGTCTTGAAACCTCCCTCTTGAAGGAATTCAAGTCATAGGAAGGTGGAAATACAGAAGCAGGCAAGGAGTTCCAGAGTTTACCAGAGAAAGGGATGAATGATTGAGAATACTGGTTAACTCTTGCGTTAGAGAGGTGGACAGAATAGGGGTGAGAGAAAGAAGAAAGTCTTGTGCAGCGAGGCCGCGGAAGGAGGGGAGGCATGCAGTTAGCAAGATCAGAAGAGCAGTTGGCATGAAAATGAAAATGAAAAAAAAAAAAAAATATATATATATATATATATATATATATATATATATATATATATATATATATATATATATATATATATTGTCACGATCGCCTACTTACCTGCGATCGTACGATACCGGTTATCTCTCCAAGAAAGTGGACGTTACACTGATCCCGGAAAGTTTTAAAGGTCTGGATTTTTAAAGGCTTCGAGTGCCTACCCGACCTATCCGAAATCGTCAGAATTATCTCTTACTCCACCTTTACCTTGACCCAGCACACCTGGAATCACCTCTAATACCAGATTGTTGTTGGGGGGGATAGAAAACACGATTATTCCATGTTACAAGCACATATATTAATACTAATAATAATTCACAAACAACATGAGGTAGCACACGTTACTACATGACGTTCTCGTCACTTCCCACGTCACCAGAACCCGTTTACACCTCCACCAGTCACAGAAATGTTTCCCCTCAACCGCAGGAATTTACCCGGACGCCATTTCCGCGTCCCCAGACAATAATTCCCGAATTTCACCTCCTCAAACCTCACAAGAGATTTACCTCCTCAAACCTCACAAAATATTACCATTATCACCAAAGATTACCCATAACACCATAACATCGTCCCCAAAATCACCAGTACACCACAACACCAACTTCCAAGGTTAACACCACAACCTCCACTCACAAAATGGCTGCCAGTTTGACCTATGACCCCTCCCAACAGCGTCACCGGCACAACTCAACAACCGAATTTCAGCGGACAAGAGCTCTTGGTACCACAAAAGACTCACTAACCTGATCCTGGATATCAAGGTTATACCGCTACACCACCAATACCTCCACAAGCTCACTCCATCACCAATCCACACCAAAATCCTCCCCTGAGAGACGCCTTCCCTCCACCTTTCCTCACGACCTAAGGCGCTCTGATTTTTCCCCTCCTTGGAATGTGTTGTTGCCCACTCAAGCTCCCCTCGTTTTCAACGTATTTCACCTCAATTATACTCCCTTCCTTATACATATAAAGATATAGAGAACTTAAATTATGAAGAGAATAATACTACATGATATAAAATGGGTAAATAAGCCTTACACTACTTATAACAATAATAAGGATAATGTCTGAATGGCAGGTAACCGGAACACGGGGACACTAAGAAAACGTGATCCCATTCAAGGTAAACTCGGCCAATAACATGACATCCCCTTCCCAAAAGAGGCGTGAGGCACCTGATTAGGATGCCTCACGACTAGGCGGTGCGCGGGACAAGGCATCGGCAATAATATTCTCACTGCCTTTCACATGGTGAATCTCTAAGCTATAGTCCTGTAAGACCAGGCACCACCTCATCAGCCTCTGATTGGAGTTTTTCATTTTATGCAAGAATATGAGTGGATTGTGGTCGGTGAAGACCTGCACAGGCTGTCCCGTCCCTTTGACGTACACTTCAAAATGACTCAAACCCAGCACTAGGCCCAAAGCCTCTTTCTCAATAGTGCTGTAAGCCCTTTGATATGGTAACAACTTCTTAGAATAATAGCCTATGGGGTGCTCCATTCCCTCATGTTCTTGCATTAACACACCACCCACACCATTCTGACTGGCATCCACGTACAATACAAATGGTTTTTCATAATCAGGCATGCGCAGCACCGGGGCACTGACTAACATTTTCTTAATCTCCACAAAAGCTTCCTCACAAAGCTTATCCCAACAAAATTTTGACTTCTTATTCAGCAACTTGGTCAGGGGCATGGCAACATCAGAGAAATTCTTACAAAATCGCCTGTAATATCCACTGGCCCCTAAGAATCTCAGTATCTCCTTCCTATTGGTGGGTGGAGGGAGATTTACAATGTCCTTCACCTTGGCTTCCACGGTTCTCACTTCACCTTTCCCAACCTTGAAGCCTAAGTACTCCACGTCAGCTTGCACGAAATTACTTTTTGCTAAGTTGACAGTAAGGTTGGCATCATCCAGCCTCCTGAATACTTCCTCCAGCAGCTGCACATGTTCTTCCCAACTCTCAGTGTACAACAATATGTCATCTATGTACACAGAACATCCCTTCAAGCCCTTCAGTACTCTGTTCATTAACCTCTGAAAAGAACTCCCACTGTTCTTCATCCCAAACGGAAGAACTTTATACTGGTATAATCCATCCATGGTGGCAAAAGCTGATATGGCTTTTGCCCTCTCAGTGAGTCCTACTTGCCAATATCCCTTTAACAAGTCAATTTTTGTTATGAAGTTGGCACTTCCCACATGATCTATACAGTCATCAACTCTAGGGATAGGGTAAGCATCAGGTTTTGTCACCATGTTAACCTTCCTGTAGTCCGTACAGAAACGAAAACTCTCTTGACCAGGCTTGGGCACCAGTACACATGGCGAGCTCCATGGGCTCTCACTGGGCTCAATCAAGTCGTGTTCCAGCATATACTCTACTTCTTTTCTCATGATCTCTCTTTTCTGCGGGTTAACTCTGTAGGGATGCTGTTTGATGGGTTCAGCCTCCCCAACATCCACATCGTGCACCACCACATTAGTTTTTCTAGGTGCATCAGGGAACAAAGAACTGAACCTTTCAATTATCTCCCTAATCCTCTCCCTCTTCTCCAGCTCCATGTGCCACAGTTTATCATTTAAATTCCCTAACACAGCTGAGTTCTCTAGCACCATCCCTTCACACCTGCTCAATTTCACTTCAGACCACTTCTCCTCCGCCTCAGTGGTTACATTTACAACACTCACAGCTCTTACTCCTCCTACTACATCATCTCCATTTTCTCTGTCCCTTTCGTGAAATGGCTTCAGCATGTTTACATGACACAACTGGTTCTTTTTCTTCCTCCCTGGAGTTTTTACAATGTAATTTACATCACTCATTTTTCTCTCAATCTCCCAAGGCCCGCTGAACCTGGCTTTGAAAGGATCACCCTGCAATGGGAAAAGAACCAAGACCTTGTCCCCAGGCTGGAAAGATCTGGCCCTCGCCTTCTTGTCATACCAGCCTTTCATTTCACTCTGACTATTTTTCAGATTTTCCCGAGCAATTTCCCTAGCTCTCCTCAATCTGTCCTTGAAATCAGATACATATTTCACCACAGTATGAGGCTCCTCTACTCCTAACCATTTTTCTTTCACCATCCTTAAAGGACCGTTCACCTCATGGCCATACACTAACTCAAATGGGCTGAAACCAGTTGACTCCTGCACACTGTCCCTTAACGCGAATAAGGCTAGTGGCAATGCCTCATCCCACTGAACACTCATCTCCTCACAATACATCCTGAGAGTGTTTTTGAGAGTTTGGTGAAATCTTTCTACACAACCCTGAGACTGAGGGTGATAAGCACTCGACAGTCTCTGTTCAATCTTTAGACCCCTTAGGATTTCCTTGAACGCACGAGAAGTGAAATTACTTCCCTGGTCTGACTGCAACACCTTAGGGATTCCCACCCAGGAGAAAAATTTCACCAGTTCTCTCACAATGTTTTTAGAGTTTATACTCCTGAGGGGAATGGCCTCAGGAAACCTGGATGACATACACATAATAGTCAGCAAGTACTGGTTCCCCCTCCGGGTCCTTGGTAAAGGACCTACACAGTCTATCACCACCTTACTGAATGGTTCCTCGACCACAGGTATAGGGTGAAGGGGGGCAGGGCGAATCACCTGGTTCGGCTTGCCCACCTTCTGACACAAACCACAAGTTTTACAAAACTCTTTCACATCACCCCTCACTCTAGGCCAGTAAAAATGACACAGGATCTTTCCTAGGGTTTTTCTGACCCCCAGGTGTCCTGCCAGATTACCTTCGTGTGCCATCTCCAAAATTTTCTTCCTATACACCCATGGCACCACAATCTGCCTTTTCACCATCCAGTGATCGGAGGTTGGGGCTGTCAGGGGCCTCCAACTTCTCATTAATACCCCGTTATTCACGTAGTAGCCCACGTACTCATTGTCAAGCTCACCCAGCCTGTTAGCCTCATTCCAAGCAGACTTCAAGCTTTCATCACTCTCCTGAACTTTTATCAACTCGTTCTTTTCTACCAGAAAATCAAGGTTGGGCCCCACCTGACCTACAACCGGTCCACCACTCGCGCACTCCGGGTTAGTTCCTTTTTCATCAGGTTCCTCAAACAGAACGCCCAGGCCTTCGTCCTCCTGCGTTGCTCCCTCGGCGTCCATGCGTTCTTTCCGGGCCATCGCTCGGGTCACTGCGCAGACTGGGAACAATTCAGGCACCTCTGCTTCCCCATCTGTTGAGTGAGGGACTGCTGCTGGAGTGGTGGTTTCCGTCATCCCTATCAGAGGGTTGTCTACCATCTGAAGTTTAGGGATAACTCGACCTCCAGCCAGGTCGTTCCCAACCAGCATATCCACTCCATCTACGGGCAGTGCCTCCTTCACTCCCACCGTCACCTCTCCAGTGACGTATCCACAGTCCAGCCAAACTTTGTGCAGGGGAATACTGAACTGGCCCCCTGCACCCTTGCATGAGACCTCTCTGCCAGTGCTGGTCTCCTCATTCCATGGGAGTACACTACTTAAGATCAGACTCTGGTTAGCTCCCGTATCCCGAAGGATTCTGATCACCTTCTCTGGGCTTCCCTCCACTTTCACTGTGCCCTTACTGGTGAAGTGCTCAAAGCCCTCATCTTTCGGCGGCTCCTCTTGTATCTCTGCATTCATATTCTCCACATACTTTATCAGGTCTCTTTGGGCGGCAACTGCTCCCACTGGCTTCGGCCGTCCCTTCGGACACTGGAACTTCCTATGCCCGCTACTTCCACATCCAAGGCACTTAACTGCACCTTCATCCCCACTACCCTTCTGGTAATAGGTAATGCTCCTGGGCCTACTCCCATAGGGCGCAGACCTCATGTTGTGGTCGGCTGGCGGGGGCATGGTGTAAGTGTGGGGAAAACTATAGTTGTTAGGGCGGGGCTGGTTTGATCTGTGGACTGATGTCGAGCTCATCTGACTGTCATTCTTATATCTCTGATGACCATCATTTCTGCTGGAGAATGGCTTCCTCCCTTCATGGTGTTCATCTCCGTTCATCCCACGGACCGCACAGTACTTGTCAGCTCTGCGTCCGGCTTCCATCACGTCTTTCACGTCGTGTGATGCGAGCTCACATCTTACACTGAGGGGCATTTGGCTCATAAATTGTTCCATCTGTATAACTCCTTTTACCTCTTCAAGCGTAGTGGCTTCCTCGGCCTTCAGCCACCGATCCAGTTTAAGGATAACCTCTCGAGTCATCCCGAGATAAGTATCACCTGGGCGTTTTGTCGTCCTGCGGAACCTTTCCCGGTACACATCCGGACATAGAAGGGTTGATCCCAACACCGCTTCCTTTACCACTTCATAATCACGCGCCTCTTGCTCACTCAAATTCACATATACCGCTCGGGCCCTTCCCTCAAATTTAGACTGGACTATTATTGCCCAATCATTTTCATCCCATCCCATCATCTTTGCAGCTTTTTCAAATTGAAAAAAGAAGTTTTCTTCCTCCCCTTCCACAAAGTTAGGCATACTGATGGCCCTTCTCTCTAAATCCCCGTTGCCTTGAGCACCATTTCCTGCCCTGGTCCCGTTCACTTTATTTTTACTTTCTGCTCTAATTTTTTCTATCTCAATCTCCTTTTGCATCTGTATTTGCTCCCTCTTTAACTCCATCTCTTGCTGCTTCTGTTCCCTCTTTAACTCCATCTCTTGCTGTTTCTGTTCTTTCTGCATCTGTATTTGAAGTTTCATTAACTCAAATTTTTCACTACTAGAAAGGCCATCTGTTCCACCAAAAGCACCCAGGTTTATCTCACTGACCCCAGCACCTTCCCCTACACTCTCCTCATCATTATCCTCACTTTCACCACCATCATTTTCAAACCAGCTCCTCTCCACAAGAGCATTTTTTAACTCCGCCTGCATTTCCTCCTTTTTCTTGGATTTCAACTCCACTTGAAACCTCTCAGCCACTGAACATAATTCCTCCTTGGTTAGTGTGTACAGATCATGCACACTTCTCGACAGAAGGAACATCTCAACACGTCTAGCGGCCATGATTACAACCACAACACTCCACACAATATTCACAAAATATTCCTCCAAATATTCACCACAATAAATGCACAGTTTTAAAGAAATATTTCACACAGGTAAATTCCTCCCAACAACAATCACCATGTAACACTCGTTACACCCCACAAATGTTCAAAGATCCCGGACGGGCCCCCATATTCTGTCACGATCGCCTACTTACCTGCGATCGTACGATACCGGTTATCTCTCCAAGAAAGTGGACGTTACACTGATCCCGGAAAGTTTTAAAGGTCTGGATTTTTAAAGGCTTCGAGTGCCTACCCGACCTATCCGAAATCGTCAGAATTATCTCTTACTCCACCTTTACCTTGACCCAGCACACCTGGAATCACCTCTAATACCAGATTGTTGTTGGGGGGGATAGAAAACACGATTATTCCATGTTACAAGCACATATATTAATACTAATAATAATTCACAAACAACATGAGGTAGCACACGTTACTACATGACGTTCTCGTCACTTCCCACGTCACCAGAACCCGTTTACACCTCCACCAGTCACAGAAATGTTTCCCCTCAACCGCAGGAATTTACCCGGACGCCATTTCCGCGTCCCCAGACAATAATTCCCGAATTTCACCTCCTCAAACCTCACAAGAGATTTACCTCCTCAAACCTCACAAAATATTACCATTATCACCAAAGATTACCCATAACACCATAACATCGTCCCCAAAATCACCAGTACACCACAACACCAACTTCCAAGGTTAACACCACAACCTCCACTCACAAAATGGCTGCCAGTTTGACCTATGACCCCTCCCAACAGCGTCACCGGCACAACTCAACAACCGAATTTCAGCGGACAAGAGCTCTTGGTACCACAAAAGACTCACTAACCTGATCCTGGATATCAAGGTTATACCGCTACACCACCAATACCTCCACAAGCTCACTCCATCACCAATCCACACCAAAATCCTCCCCTGAGAGACGCCTTCCCTCCACCTTTCCTCACGACCTAAGGCGCTCTGATTTTTCCCCTCCTTGGAATGTGTTGTTGCCCACTCAAGCTCCCCTCGTTTTCAACGTATTTCACCTCAATTATACTCCCTTCCTTATACATATAAAGATATAGAGAACTTAAATTATGAAGAGAATAATACTACATGATATAAAATGGGTAAATAAGCCTTACACTACTTATAACAATAATAAGGATAATGTCTGAATGGCAGGTAACCGGAACACGGGGACACTAAGAAAACGTGATCCCATTCAAGGTAAACTCGGCCAATAACATGACAATATATATATATATATATATATATATATATATATATATATATATATATATATATATATATATATATATATATATATATATATATATATATATATATATATATATATATATATATATATATATATATATATATATATATATATATATATATATATATATATATAGGAGGAGGCAGTAGACACCTGCCGAAACGATAATTACTCCCAGTGAGGTCTAAAGCACTGTTCAGGGGGTGCTGTGAACTTATCATTAAACCCAGCTGTGACCTCACTGAACGTTTCCCTTTGTGTCTCACAACACAAGGGAGCAGTCACAGCCTGCCCTCTGAAGACAACTCTCTTCCTCCACACAAAACTACAAGCACCTAATAACACACACACCCTTCACTCAAAAATTTTAAAATCATGGCGACTCCTACACCAGCCTCGGAGTCCCCATCTGGGGAGGGGACCATAAATGTCCCCAGGTCGGACTGCCTTTCCGTCGACGACCCTAAGTGTCTTGACACCCCCCTCAACTTTTTCTTCATTAACTTCTGCAACATTCGCGGTCTAAGATCTAATTTTCAATCTGTAGAACACCACCTCTCCTCTTCTAAACCTCATCTTCTTTTCCTCACTGAAACTCAGGTGTCTGAGGCAACTGACAGTAGCCCCTTTTCTGTTCCCTCCTACTTTCTCTATCCTCATTTTCGATCCAAAGCTGGATGCTGCGTTTATGTGCGCAATGACTTAACCTGCTCTCGTGCCCACGCTCTTGAATCTTCCGAGTTTTCCACCATCTGGCTACGACTACAGAGTCATTCTCGTACTAAATTTATCTGTGCTGTATACCTCTCTCCTAACTCCTCTGACTATAAGAAATTCTTTGACTACTTAACTTCCAAAGTGGAGCACATTCTGACCCTCTTCCCTTTTGCAGAGATCTCCATTCTTGGAGACTTCAATGTTCACCACCAGCTTTGGCTTTCCTCTCCCTTCACTGACCATCCTGGTGAACTAGCCTACAACTTTGCTATCCTCCATGACCTAGACCAATTGGTGCAACACCCTACTCGTATTCCTGACCGTCTTGGAGATACGCCCGACATTCTTGACCTTTTCCTGACCTCTAATCCTTCTGCTTATGATGTCACCCTTTCTTCTCCGTTGGGCTCCTCCGATCACAATCTCATATCTTTATCTTGTCCCATCACTCCAATCCCTCCTCAGGATCCCCCTAAGTGAAGGTGCCTCTGGCGTTTTGCCTCTGCTAGTTGGGGGGACCTGAGGAGGTATTTTGCTGATTTTCCTTGGAATGACTACTGCTTCCGTGTCAGAGACCCGTCTTTGTGTGCTGAGCGCATAACAGAGGTGATAGTGTCTGGCATGGAGGCATACATTCCTCACTCTTTTTCTAGTTCTAAACCTTCTAAACCTTGGTTTAACACAGCTTGTTCTCGTGCTATACATGATAGAGAGGTGGCCCACAAAAGGTACTTAAGCCTTCCATCACCAGAATCTCATGCACTTTATATTTCTGCCCGGAACCATGCCAAGTCTGTTCTCCAACTAGCCAAAAACTCCTTCATTAACAGAAAATGTCAAAACCTTTCAAGATCTAACTCCCCTCGTGATTTCTGGCATCTAGCCAAAAATATCTCCAATAACTTTGCTTCTTCTTCTTTCCCTCCTCTACTTCAACCAGATGGCACCACTGCTATCACATCTATTTCTAAAGCTGAACTCTTTGCTCAAACCTTTGCTAAAAACTCTACCTTGGACGATTCTGGGCTTGTTCCTCCCTCTCCTCCACCCTCTGACTACTTCATGCCACGTATTAAAATTCTTCGCAATGATGTTTTCCATGCCCTCGCTGGCCTAAACCCTCGGAAGGCTTATGGACCTGATGGGGTCCCTCCTATTGTTCTCTGAAACTGTGCCTCCGTGCTTGCACCTTGCCTAGTCAAACTCTTTCAGCTCTGTCTGTCAACATCTACCTTTCCTTCTTGCTGGAAGTTTGCCTACATTCAACCTGTTCCTAAAAAGGGTGACCGTTCTAATCCCTCAAACTACCGTCCTATTGTTTTAATTTCCTGCCTATCTAAAGTTTTTGAATCTATCCTCAACAGGAAGATTCTTAAACATCTATCACTTCACAACCTTTTATCTGATCGCCAGTATGGGTTCCGTCAAGGCCGCTCTACTGGTGATCTTCTGGCTTTCCTTACTGAGTCTTGGTCATCCTCTTTTAGAGATTTTGGTGAAACTTTTGCTGTTGCCTTGGACATATCAAAAGCTTTTGATAGAGTCTGACAGAAAGCTTTGATTTCCAAACTACCCTCCTACGGTTTCTATCCTTCTCTCTGTAACTTCATCTCAAGTTTCCTTTCTGACCGTTCTATTGCTGCTGTAGTAGACAGTCACTGTTCTTCTCCTAAATCTATTAACAGTGGTGTTCCTCAGGGTTCTGTCCTGTCAACCACTCTCTTCTTATTATTCATTAATGATCTTCTAAACCAAACTTCTTGTCCTATCCACTCCTACGCTGATGATACCACCCTGCACTTTTCCACGTCTTTTCATAGACGTTCAACCCTTCAGGAAGTAAACATATCACGCAGGGAAGCCACAGAACGCTTGACTTCTGATCTTTCTAAAATTTCTGATTGGGGCAGAGCAATGCCTCAAAAACTCAATTCCTCCATCTATCAACGCGACACAACCTTCCAGACAACTATCCCCTCTTCTTCAATGACACTCAACTGTCCCCCTCTTCTACACTGAACATCCTCGGTCTGTCCTTTACTTATAATCTGAACTGGAAACTTCACATTTCATCTCTAGCTAAAACAGCTTTTATGAAGTTAGGTGTTCTGAGACGTCTCCGCCAGTTTTTCTCATCCCCCCAGCTGCTAACTCTGTACAGAGGCCTTATCCGTCCATGTATGGAGTATGCTTCACATGTCTGGGGGGGTTCCACTCATACTGGTCTTCTAGACAGGGTGGAATCAAAAGCTTTTCGTCTCATCAACTCCTCTCCTCTAACTGACTGTCTTCAGCCTCTCTCTCACCACCGCAATGTTGCATATCTAGCTGTCTTCTACCGCTATTTTCATGCTAACTGCTCTTCTGATCTTGCTAACTGCATGCCTCCCCTCCTTCCGCGGCCTCGCTGCACAAGACTTTCTTCTTTCTCTCACCCCTATTCCGTCCACCTCTCTAACGCAAGAGTTAACCAGTATTCTCAATCATTCATCCCTTTCTCTGGTTAACTCTGGAACACCCTGCCTACTTCTGTGTTTCCACCTTCCTATGACTTGAATTCCTTCAAGAAAGGAGGTTTCAAGACACTTATTAATCCATTTTTGACCACTGCTTTGACCCTTTTATGGAACAGGCATTTCAGTGGGCATTTTCTTTATTATATTTTTGTTGCCCTTGGCCAGTGTCCTTCCTACATAAAAAAAAAAAAAAAACAAAGGTCTGTATCTAAGGGCATGCTGCGGTCGACATTTAGTAAATTATGACGAAAAATAACATATTTTTCGATTCCTGCAGATTATTGTTGGAAAAATATTCATAATTCATATGGTATATGAATCATGCTGCTGAGATGTGGTTCCTGAAAAGATTGCAAAGGATTCCATGGACAGCAAGAGTGACAAATGAGGAGGTGCTAAGACGTGCAGGAGTGGAGAGAGAGGCTTGATAAGAAGTATTCAGAGGAGGCAGTTGCAGTTTTTGGGACACATCCTGAGAGCTGGAGGATTGGAAAGAGATTGTTTGCTGGGGAGGATTGATGGGAGAAGAGCAAGAGGAAGGCAAAGAACGAAATATATGGAGACCTTGCTGGAAAGTATTAACATGGGATGGAACACCGAGGATCTGATTAGGATGGCAGAAAGAAGAGAGGATTGGCGCTCCATGATCGCTGACGTCACATGAGAGAGAGAGAGAGAGAGAGAGAGAGAGAGAGAGAGAGAGAGAGAGAGAGAGAGAGAGGGAGAGAGAGAATATAAATCATGGGCATATGCGTATGGCAACACTCATTCTGACGCGTTGAAAGGGACACGAGTAGCGTATACCACGAGATAGGCGTGGCGCAATAAACACTCTCTAAGCATTGTGGTATATTGCCTGTTTTTCCTTGTCATTTTACCGCTAATATTGGTCTCTGTGGTGAGGCTCCGTCCCTCAAATCGCTCGCCTTCCCGCCATGCCATAGCCAGTATTGCCAGATTGCGCTACTTATCGCAAATTGGGCTACTTTCTGCGGTGCTGCGCTGCTAAATTTTGATGTTTGCGACTTGTGACTTTTTGGACTATTTTGGAATGCGGTTGGGTTAATATATAAATGATTTCCTATTAATAAAAAATATATATATTATTATTTTATTATAATAATTAGTAAATGTGTCATATACTATCTACTGAATACAGATTTCATTGTATATCATATTATGCCAACTATCATATACCAGGTCCGTCTTTGTGTGAGCAGCCTGATACCCTGTAATATACTCGTATGCGTATGGTATTCTGCCGTCATACAGGAGGTACAGTACACGTACACTCTCAAAGATGACGCTTAGATATTTTTGTCATGTAATGAGAAACACTCGTACGTTTCCGATGTTTGTATATAATTTTTGGGCTGTCATCAAAATTAACGAATATTTATAATGCTTATAAATTCTTTTGATCCACTTAGATTAGCATTACTGACTCAAAATGACGTAATGAATGGTTGTTGGCTGCCGCAGTGCCGCCTATTATACGTGTGTACTTCACGTCACGGGTGACTGGCTTCCCTAGTCGTACTCCGGACCCTCTGTCCAACAGTAGCCGCCGGTCGTGATACATGTTATAGACTTTAGAACATCGGTTACTCTTATAGCTGATTCCCATTATTAACGTGGTATTAAATAGACTGTGACCGTGAAGACACCTGCAGGAATGGGGAAGTGGGCCAGATATTCTAAGTGGTCCAGTGAAAGAACCACAGTTTGAGAAGTGGCTTGTAGAAGTGAAACATGATGAGAAAAAAGTCTTTCTGTAAAGTGTGCAAAGCTGAACTAAGAGCACATACAAGTAATGTGAAAAAAAAAAAAAAACTGAGAAACACATGCAAAACATGAAGAAAAATCCTAGTGCTAAGCAAATGAGTGATCTGCCGTGTACTTCAAATACTGAAAAGTTGCGGTTGCACAAAATGTAGTGCCCTTATCAAAAAAGTCATCTCACCAGCTTTACTTCCAGAGCAAGTTAGTGATCTGAAAAATTCGCCTTTTTCACTTATATTGGATGAATCTACTGATACCGCATGCGTAAAACATCTGTGCGTATGTGACAGGTACTGTAGTACAAGGCTTAACAAGGTTGTGTCGCAATTCCTAGGGCTTATACCAGTCACAAGTGCAACAGCCGAAGCATTAAATCAGCATGTGAAAGACTACTTTGATGAAACTGGAGTCAATTAAAACCACTGCTTTGCTACTGGGAGTGATGGAGCTTCCAACTTGTGTGGACAACACCACTCATTCTACACACTTTTGAAAAAGGATATTCCAGATTTACTGTTAGTGAAGTGTGTCTGCCATTCTCTTCATCTGGTGTGCTGCCATGCTTCAGAGAAAATGCCACCAAACATAGATTATATGCTAAGAAAAACATACAGCTGCTTTCATAGATCAGCAATCAGACGTGAAGCATACCTTGACATCTACAAACTGCTTAATGATGGTAATGAGCCACTACAGTTGATATCTCTTTCTGGCACTAAATGACTACCTAGAAGCAACAGTGTGAAAAGAGTTCTGGATCAATGGGATGTTCTGAAGACACATTTTCAAATAGCTTCTACATCTTGTGATAAATATCTAGCAAGAGAACTTCATTCCATGTATGCTGACCATGCAAATGAGTTGTACTTCACTTTCTTGAAACCTGTTCTAAGTCAGTTTGAAAAGATCAACCTTCTTTTTCAAAAAGAAGCAGCAAACCTTTGTACTCTCCTGAATGAATTGGAAAAATCTAACATTTCTGTGCTGAGAAGAATAATATGTCCAACCATTGTAAAATTGATGTGGATCTGAATTTTAAGTAAATTTTCTTCCACTTCAAAAAGCAGACTTTGGGTATGAGTTTACTGTACTTCTGGAAAATAACAGGAAGATGAACTTGATTTCAGAGGAAAACAAGCATGTCATACAAGCTAGATGTCACGAGTTTCTCATAAAAGCATCTAAAGAACTTCTTGCTCGTGTCCCACGAAACATTGCAACCTTAAAACAGATAAAAAATCTCTTACCAGCCATATGCTTGAGCCACACAAGACCTCCATTTTCTGAGCTTCCATTGTCTCTGGTTGACCAAGCAAAACTCCCTGAGATTGAAAAATCAGTGGCGAACAGCCTTACATACCGACTGGCGTCAAATATTTGAAGGTGACATACCTCAGGATGGTTCAGTGTTCTGGTCTAAAGCTGTTACATTAAAAAAATGCAGGTGGAGAACTTTATATGAAAGATCTGGCAGAATTTGCTCTGAAGATGTACAGCCTTCCTATTAGTAATGCCACAGTAGAACGCGTATTTTCAAAGGTAACTGCAGTTAAAACTAAAGTGAAAAATCGAATGGGTTTAGGACCCTTAACTTCCATCCTGCGGATCAAAACTGTCCTGGAAGAAAAATGCATCTGCTGCAATACATTTGAGCCTCCAGTGTCCATGCTGCATTATGATTTATAAAGATGAAAAATAGAGGAAGAAGAGGAAAACTTGCTGCAATCATTGCAGCTTATCGAAGAAAATCTCTAGCCTCATGATTCTGGTAAGTATAATAATTTAAACGTATAACCTCATAATCTTTAATCTGTATAATCTCATAATCTTTAATCTTTACGTAGATGTACACATGTGTATGTGTGTGTATAAACAGGATTTGGGCTACTTTCTCTGTGAATTTGCTACTTTTAGGGAACCATTGTGCTACTTTTGATGAGTCTGATCTGGCAACACTACCATACAACACCCCAGTGCGACAAAGAAACGCGAGGGGGAGAAGTTATGTCGCACTCCTGCTTGGAGGCTCTCTTACGTGCATTTGGCACGGCAGGGAAGGAGATTTTGGAGAGAAGGGACAGGAAGAGGATCTCACTTTCGAAAGCAGAAGCTAAGAAGAAAGATGAAATCAAAGAAAAGAAAATTACAAGAATACGTGAGGAGGAGAAGAGGAAAACAGAGGGAGGAACGTACGTACCTGGAGGCGCTGATCTTGATTAGGACCAAAAAATCTACTTGGAGAGGATTGTCTCATGGAGAACGGGGAAAGTGCCTACTGACGGTTAAAACAAACCATAATTCTATGAAATAGCATTCTTAGGACACCACCAGTGAGCTAAATCTACCGGCAAAGGCACAAAGAACCACAGCCAGGAAGTCTGATAGTGTCACCACAAGGTAAATAGCTCCCAAAATTAAGTACTAAATATGGGAATAATTAGATCATTCTTTGTGTCCAGTTTCTCTATAGATCAACACACAACATATTATAAATCTACTAATTTTGATAAAGACATAACGTGGGTGCTAAACTTTTAAAACTTAAAAGAGCCGTATCTCAAAACATGATTTTTTGAGATATAAAAAACTGCATAAAATCAACCATTATACATGTTGCCTTGAAACTTGGTTTACTTATTGACAGGGATTGGGGGAACATTATGTCACACCAGCTTTTTCCTAAAGTGATTAGAAAGTTTTTAATGAGGCAAAATAACTGCTTTTCATGCTGTTTTGATGTCATGAAATGTAAAAAAAAATAAAAAGTCATATCTCATGACGTATGGAGAAACTAAAAAAAAAAAAAATGCTCTCTACGTTTCTCTAGGCATGTTTCATGTATGTCCATGCCAAAGCACACTTCAAAAAAAGTTGAAATAAGGCCCATATGACATTTTGAATGCAGCTCTATGCATGACGTCATGAAGTCATGACGCCATTACTCTATCACATTCATATTCATACCCATCAAAGACAAGACAACCGGTGGCTGATAATATTCTGAAAATTTCAATCATAAATCCTATAACTTTTTTTTTTTATTAATTTTTCAAATCTCGACTACAGCATGCCCTTTACCCCAGCCCAGCTCTGCCTCGCGCCGCTCACTGATAAACTGGAATTCTCTGCCTACTTCCGTATTTCCTCTTATCTATGACTCTCAAGACACTTTTCCAGCTTTGGATAATCTTTTTGGCTTTTTTTTTGAGGACTAGCAGAGAATTATCAACCAGATGTTACATAATTCCTTTCAACAGGATTAACTTAACAACAAATAATAACCTTACAGCTACTATCAGATACTTTCCCAGGAGTACCAACAACACTAGAAGCTCACCTCACCTACTGCAGTATTTAAAGTTTCGTCACCAAACACCGCGCTGTCTTGAGATGTATTTATCTCACCCATTAATATAACGACTAAAGTTACAGTATTTCTATAATCCCTCCTAACCTTACTGAAACTGAGGTGGTACTGGACGTTTAAAGCAGGTACTAAGATACCGTGATGTAACTAGCATGTGCATCATCATGTGACATCTAACACGTATGTACAATAAGGTAATGATGCAAAAAAAGTGTGTGCATATCGTAACATTAATACGTACTCTAATACAGCGGTACTGCAAAGGACGCCGCGGTACACATGTTTAATGACTCGCCGTGTCGACACATCCAGAGCAGAACTGAGGCGTGAGGAAGGCAGCAGCATTACACTTAGCATTGCTTCATCCGAGTGTTCGAAGTTTCACATGCTTCGATCCAGTCAATTTCTCATCCTCCGCCTTTTGTTACTTTTTTTTTTTTTTTTGTTTCATTGATTAGAGCGTCACGAGTTGCCTTGTGGTGATTTCTGAATTATTTGTGAAGTTATTTATTTTTGTAAGGAAATGTAGAACAAGAAAACAAACACTGAAACTCTGCAAAACTTTAGAAATATGTTCAGCACACACACACACACACACACACACACACACACACATTGCGACTGATTTCTCAGCGTTGAGAGATAAGAATGACCCGAGAGAGAGAGAGAGAGAGAGAGAGAGAGAGAGAGAGAGAGAGAGAGAGAGGGGGGGGGGACGGAAGCAAATCCAGCTGAGTTTCTTTGCCCAGTGCATGAATGACAAAACCTCATGGGTGGCGGTGCTTTTGCTTGCCAGGAGAGGAAATGAGGGCGGGACACGAGAGAAGGGATGGCAAGGAAGAGAGAAGAGAGAGTCCACGGAGGGACGAGATGGGAGTACATTAGTAGCAGGCGAGCAATGCAAGTAGAAGATTGAAGCATGATGACGGCTGCACAAAATAGGTGGAGAGGGAAGACAGAAAGGAAAATAAGGGAAAAGAAAAGAGATATAAAAATATAAATTATAGGAAAAAAAAGTCTCTTGACAACTGATGAGGAGAGAGAGAGAGAGAGAGAGAGAGAGAGAGAGAGAGAGAGAGAGAGAGAGAGAGAGAGAGAGAGAGAGAGAGAGAATGGGAGGGTCCCGAGGGAGGGAGGAAAAGAAGGCACACAGGTAAAACATTTTTATATCAAAAGACGTGTCGGTGCAGAGATGAGATTTGTAGGGATCGAGAAAGTCCGTCTTATAAATTAGCGTCACATACTAATGGGGAGTTTTCAGAACTAGTGGATATCACCAGGTGGCAGCACAGACACAAACTCTTCTCTCACATACAAGCAATATCAGATATACCTACAGTGTTATTCTATTTACATGAAGATGCAATGGGCTTATATAATATATTTTTCTACGTAATCCCTCCTAAGTAGTAACACAAGTAAAATCAAACTCTTTTCATGAACAAATGCAAGTTGATTTTCTAGTGAATCGGCATTTAGATTTATTTGGTCATCTTAAGATTTCCAAATGAATACACTCTTGATTGGAAACGTCTTAATCTAGTAAACATAAAGGCAACATGTCTGTGACAGTCAAAAGTCCAAATTACATACATCTCCTTCCTAGTTTATGGAAACGGTAATTTTAATAAAAAAAACATTGGCACCTCGAGTGTCCTGGCGATAGTAATGGTGTATCTCTAACCAAAACAAACACCTGACTCAGCCGCGCTGCTTGAACTTAAAGAAACACGTTGTTGGACAAGAAGCTTAATGTTGGTGCGGTGCCCATCTCCACTACGCCCTAAGCAATGGACTACGGTAGCTGGACACTACAGCAGCAACAGCAGGATCGCCTGAGAGATGTTTGTTTTGGTTCTCGATTACTTTGCCTTGTCGCTCGCTTCGTGAGAGGGATGCTAAAATCCCCACAAAAAAAAAAAAAAAAAACTAGAGCCATATATCACGATGTATCATACTATATAGTGTCATACCATATAGTACAGTGTGATTTTTTTTTTCATTGTCCAATAGTTTTATACTTGTGATATGCTTTATTTAAGATAATGCTAGCTGTTTACTCGATAATCACACACACACACACAAAAAAAAATAATAATAATGATAATAATTTGACTACATTCTCTCAATATTATCCATACTGGATATTGAAAAGTCGATACATCATTTCAATATTATCATGATGATCAATGTTCTATGCATCTTTACGCACCTGGGATTTACTACAACAATATTTTTGCTCTCTTTCCTACAGTTAGACGAGCACCAACGACATTTAGCGGTTTAATTCCGAAAACTCCCCATTACTCTCTGTTTCTTGGGCAGGCGCGCCAGAAGAGGAGGAAGAGGGAGAGGAGGAGTAGGGCCGTTTCTTGCAATATGCGAAATACCAAGTTACATAGAGCCCCTAGGAAACCAGGAACCCCCAAGCTGCAATTATTATTATTATTATTATTATTATTATTATTATTATTATTATTATTATTATTATTATTATTATTGTTGTTGAAATATGTGTTGAGTGTCAGCAGATCCAGTGAAATTCTGATTAATCTCCAGAAATTCAAATATTTTTTATATGGATTTTGTTATACTCTACTGAAATTTGGATAAGGACTCCAGAACACTTCCTGCACCTGTGTGTGGTGCGGTGACGTGGCGTCGAAAAGAATATACCTTTCTGGTACCGAGAAAAGAAAGTGAGAAGGAAGTTGAAGAAGATACACGCTCACATAGCAAAGGTAAGACATTCATGGTGTTGATTTCCTGTGGCTATTTTATTTATTCATTTTTTTTTTTCCGAAAACACCCTTATTCGTTTCTTTATATATATATATATATATATATATATATATATATATATATATATATATATATATATATATATATATATATATATATATATATATATATATATATATATATATATATATATATATTTCTACATATATTTTAATATTTTTTTTGGAAATAATATTTTAACATATAGCATAATTTATTACAGTATGTAGGGTGTATTTCACGCGTAAATTTTGAGGTTAATTTTTATAGTCTATGTTTATTTCTTTCCGTTTTCTCTCACGACAACACCAAAGGTCTTTTGTCTTTCTCTCTTACATGGGTAAACTATGGTATCTAACCTCGGGTCGGCTGATCCCGGATACTTTACACATTTACATTTTTGTCTCTGTTATATTTGTGTAGTTTTTAATTTCGAAATTGGGTGTATGCCTTAAAGGGACACTTCTACTGTATCATATGTATAATCATGTTAAAGAAAATTGGCTGACATATTTATGAATTTAGCTTTTTTCCTCTTACATGTCCACCAGATTAATATATTCAAATGTGAAAGGAGTGGTCTGAACCACCTTGGAGGGCTGGAAATCCATCCCTCACAGTTTCACAACATAGGGGCACCAAACAACTTTTCGCTTAAGTGGACGTTAGCTCCTGTTTTAGTGAAAAATTAAACATTGCGTCAATTTACATGAAACTTTACTGTAAAGTAACTATGATACGCGTGTAGAAAATTTTCAGGATAATATATTATGAAAAATAAAAGAAAAGTAAAAAATATTTTCCCTGGATTTCAGTATTTTTTTTACCAAACTTTAATTGATTATTGCTCAGACATTTTAAACAATACAAAAAAAAAAAAAAAATCTAATAAAAGTTAATTATTCATAAATAATTTTTGCCAATAACTTTTCTAAAATATGGTATTATTGTGACCCCCCCAAAAAAAATTGAAACACATAACTTTGACGCCACGAAAAAAAAATCGCAAATATCCTTGTTAAAAAAAAAATATATATATATATATATATATATATATATATATATATATATATATATATATATATATATATATATATATATATATATATATATATATATATATATATATATATATATATATTTTTTTTTTTTTTATGTAGGAATGATACTGGCCAAGGGCAACAAAAATCTAATAAAAAAAATGCCCACTGAAATGCCAGTCCCTTAAAAGGGTCAAAGCAGTGGTCAAAAATTGGTGGATAAGTGTCTTGAAACCTCCCTCTTGAAGGAATTCAAGTCATAGGAAGGTGGAAATACAGAAGCAGGCAAGGAGTTCCAGAGTTTACCAGAGAAAGGGATGAATGATTGAGAATACTGGTTAACTCTTGCGTTAGAGAGGTGGACAGAACAGGGGTGAGAGAAAGAAGAAAGTCTTGTGCAGCGAGGCCGCGGAAGGAGGGGAGGCATGCAGTTAGCAAGATCAGAAGAGCAGTTGGCATGAAAATGAAAATGAATATATATATATATATATATATATATATATATATATATATATATATATATATATATATATATATATATATATATATATATATATATATATATATATATATATATATATATATATATATATATATATATATATATATATATATATATATATATATATATATATATATATATAGGAGGAGGCAGTAGACACCTGCCGAAACGATAATTACTCCCAGTGAGGTCTAAAGCACTGTTCAGGGGGTGCTGTGAACTTATCATTAAACCCAGCTGTGACCTCACTGAACGTTTCCCTTTGTGTCTCACAACACAAGGGAGCAGTCACAGCCTGCCCTCTAAAGACAACTCTCTTCCTCCACACAAAACTACAAGCACCTAATAACACACACACCCTTCACTCAAAAATTTTAAAATCATGGCGACTCCTACACCAGCCTCGGAGTCCCCATCTGGGGAGGGGACCATAAATGTCCCCAGGTCGGACTGCCTTTCCGTCGACGACCCTAAGTGTCTTGACACCCCCCTCAACTTTTTCTTCATTAACTTCTGCAACATTCGCGGTCTAAGATCTAATTTTCAATCTGTAGAACACCACCTCTCCTCTTCTAAACCTCATCTTCTTTTCCTCACTGAAACTCAGGTGTCTGAGGCAACTGACAGTAGCCCCTTTTCTGTTCCCTCCTACTTTCTCTATCCTCATTTTCGATCCAAAGCTGGATGCTGCGTTTATGTGCGCAGTGACTTAACCTGCTCTCGTGCCCACGCTCTTGAATCTTCCGAGTTTTCCACCATCTGGCTACGACTACAGAGTCATTCTCGTACTAAATTTATCTGTGCTGTATACCTCTCTCCTAACTCCTCTGACTATAAGAAATTCTTTGACTACTTAACTTCCAAAGTGGAGCACATTCTGACCCTCTTCCCTTTTGCAGAGATCTCCATTCTTGGAGACTTCAATGTTCACCACCAGCTTTGGCTTTCCTCTCCCTTCACTGACCATCCTGGTGAACTAGCCTACAACTTTGCTATCTTCCATGACCTAGAGCAATTGGTGCAACACCCTACTCGTATTCCTGACCGTCTTGGAGATATGCCCAACATTCTTGACCTTTTCCTGACCTCTAATCCTTCTGCTTATGCTGTCACCCTTTCTTCTCCGTTGGGCTCCTCCGATCACAATCTCATATCTTTATCTTGTCCCATCACTCCAATCCCTCCTCAGGATCCCCCTAAGTGAAGGTGCCTCTGGCGTTTTGCCTCTGCTAGTTGGGGGGACCTGAGGAGGTATTTTGCTGATTTTCCTTGGAATGACTACTGCTTCCGTGTCAGAGACCCGTCTTTGTGTGCTGAGCGCATAACAGAGGTGATAGTGTCTGGCATGGAGGCGTACATTCCTCACTCTTTTTCTCGTCCTAAACCTTCTAAACCTTGGTTTAACACAGTTTGTTTTCGTGCTATACATGATAGAGAGGTGGCCCACAAAAGGTACTTAAGCCTTCCATCACCAGAATCTCATGCACTTTATATTTCTGCCCGGAACCATGCCAAGTCTGTTCTCCAACTAGCCAAAAACTCCTTCATTAACAGAAAATGTCAAAACCTTTCAAGATCTAACTCCCCTCGTGATTTCTGGCATCTAGCCAAAAATATCTCCAATAACTTTGCTTCTTCTTCTTTCCCTCCTCTACTTCAACCAGATGGCACCACTGCTTTCACATCTATTTCTAAAGCTGAACTCTTTGCTCAAACCTTTGCTAAAAACACTACCTTGGACGATTCTGGGCTTGTTCCTCCCTCTCCTCCACCCTCTGACTACTTCATGCCACGTATTAAAATTCTTCGCAATGATGTTTTCCATGCCCTCGCTGGCCTAAACCCTCGGAAGGCTTATGGACCTGATGGGGTCCCTCCTATTGTTCTCCGAAACTGTGCCTCCGTGCTTGCACCTTGCCTAGTCAAACTCTTTCAGCTCTGTCTGTCAACATCTACCTTTCCTTCTTGCTGGAAGTTTCCCTACATTCAACCTGTTCCTAAAAAGGGTGACCGCTCTAATCCCTCAAACTACCGTCCTATTGCTTTAATTTCCTGCTTATCTAAAGTTTTTGAATCTATCCTCAACAGGAAGATTCTTAAACATCTATCACTTCACAACCTTCTATCTGATCGCCAGTATGGGTTCCGTCAAGGCCGCTCTACTGGTGATCTTCTGGCTTTCCTTACTGAGTCTTGGTCATCCTCTTTTAGAGACTTTGGTGAAACTTTTGCTGTTGCCTTGGACATATCAAAAGCCTTTGATAGAGTCTGGCACAAAGCTTTGATTTCCAAACTACCCTCCTACGGTTTCTATCCTTCTCTCTGTAACTTCATCTCAAGTTTCCTTTCTGACCGTTCTATTGCTGCTGTGGTAGACGGTCATTGTTCTTCTCCTAAATCTATTAACAGTGGTGTTACTCAGGGTTCTGTCCTGTCACCCACTCTCTTCTTATTATTCATTAATGATCTTCTAAACCAAACTTCTTGTCCTATCCACTCCTATGCTGATAATACCACCCTGCACTTTTCCACGTCTTTTCATAGACGTCCAACCCTTCAGGAGGTAAACATATCACGCAGGGAAGCCACAGAACGCCTGACTTCTGATCTTTCTAAAATTTCTGATTGGGGCAGAACAAACTTGGTATTGTTCAATGCCTCAAAAACTCAATTCCTCCATCTATCAACTCGACACAACCTTCCAGACAACTATCCCCTCTTCTTCAATGACACTCAACTGTCCCCCTCTTCTACACTGAACATCCTCGGTCTGTCCTTTACTTATAATCTGAACTGGAAACTTCACATCTCATCTCTAGCTAAAACAGCTTCTATGAAGTTAGGTGTTCTGAGACGTCTCCGCCAGTTTTTCTCGCCCCCCCAGCTGCTAACTCTGTACAAGGGCCTTATCCGTCCATGTATGGAGTATGCTTCACATGTCTGGGGGGGTTCCACTCATACTGCTCTTCTAGACAGGGTGGAATCAAAAGCTTTTCGTCTCATCAACTCCTCTCCTCTAACTGACTGTCTTCAGCCTCTCTCTCTCACCGTCGCAATGTTGCATATCTAGCTGTCTTCTACCGCTATTTTCATGCCAACTGCTCTTCTGATCTTGCTAACTGCATGCCTCCCCTCCTTCCGCGGCCTCGCTGCACAAGACTTTCTTCTTTCTCTCACCCCTGTTCTGTCCACCTCTCTAACGCAAGAGTTAACCAGTATTCTCAATCATTCATCCCTTTCTCTGGTAAACTCTGGAACTCCCTGCCTGCTTCTGTATTTCCACCTTCCTATGACTTGAATTCCTTCAAGAGGGAGGTTTCAAGACACTTATCCACCAATTTTTGACCACTGCTTTGACCCTTTTATGGGACTGGCATTTCGGTGGGCATTTTTTTTATTAGTTTTTTGTTGCCCTTGGCCAGTATCCTTCCTACATAAAAAAAAAAAAAAAAAAAAAAAAAAAAAAAAATATATATATATATATATATATATATATATATATATATATATATATATATATATATATATATATATATATATATATATATATATATATATATATATATGACCAAATCCAAATTTTCTGGCAAAATTTTTAGAAAATTTAATGGCAAGTATAACAAAACAAAAATGAATTAAATATAGGGAAAACTATAGGTAGAGCATTACTTTAAAGATCAATAAGTTACAGTTGAGAAAAGGGTTAGAAGCCTCCAGACGCGTAGTGCTGCAGGTGGTCTCTCGGCTTTTTCTTCCTCATCTTCCTTTTGTGAAGCATATCCATTTTCTTATCTTTGTTTGTCAGGTAGTTCTTTACTGAAGTCGTCCACTCTATGCCCAACCTCTCACCCAGATGACTGGCGATGTAGCCAACGTTGTAGCAGGAGAGGGAGGAACAAGCCCAGAATCATTCAAGGTAGAGTTTTTAGCAAAGGTTTGAGCGAAGAGTTCAGCTTGAGAATGTGGTGATATTGAAAAGTTTATTTACCCCTTCGGCACGATGACGCAGTATACACGTCATTTCATCTCTGGTAGCATATCCGGGTGACGCGCTTACTGCGTCATGGTCATTTGAGCCAGTGTGTTTCATTTCTCGAACATAGTACGAGGTCTTTCAGAATGTTGGCCGGATATGATACGGTGTTTTACGTTCTTCCCAATATTATTCTAATATCACGCACTCATAGTGGAGCTTAGCAGACGGCTTCTAGCACTGGTAGTCAAATATCCTTGGTTTCTACTGTGAAATAACACAAATAAAGTGAGGGAAAATATGATGCTTTTGAGTAGAAACCTCTTGCCCATCGAGTTGCCAGTACATACTCGTACCTTTGGTCATGTATCATGTCCTGCCCCTCCCTTCCCTGCTCCTCTCATCTGTTTCTGCTTTTATTTTTTCCTTTTCTCTGTTAACTTGAAATGAGAGAGAGAGAGAGAGAGAGAGAGAGAGAGAGAGAGAGAGAGAGAGAGAGAGAGAGTGCGTGTGTGTGTGTGTGTGTGTGTGTGTGTGTTTCATATGAAACTACAGTATCATCTGTGGAGATATTGAAGCATCTCTGTTTCATTGTACGAAATTGTTCTGTTATGATGAACATTATTTATATATATTTTTTTCAACCAGTCCCTCCCTATATCTCTGTTACCTCCCCTTCACCCTCCGTTATCTAGTATCTTGCTCTTTTCTCTCCCTTCTTCCTCACAAGCATTCACAAGGAAAGTGGTGGGATGGGTGGTGGGAAAGAGTGTGACAAGCAAAACGTTTGGCACCAGTTGTGTTTTGCTTTTGTTTTGTTATTGTAGCACTGGTACGTATTTCTATTTGTTATTATTTCACTTACTGCCAAAATATTATTGTATAATTTAGCGAATGACAACATCTACACACATGCGAGGTGGCCGTCATCTCTCTCTCTCTCTCTCTCTCTCTCTCTCTCTCTCTCTCTCTCTCAGTTGGTACAGTAATTTCTCGCACAAGAAACATTCGAATAATGCACTGATACGAAGATGAAAAAGATGAAAAATGGACATACAGATAATAATGATCGTAGTTATGGTAAAATGGGAATTACAAAAAGAATGATAAATAAATCATACAAAAATAAAAACAACTGGCAACTTTATTTACAGGAAACGATGACTTCCACGTGATATATATAAATTTGTTTTTCCTATTGTGTCAGATTGTAAGTCACGTGCTTACAGTTGGTGAGGTGATATGTGTGATCATTCACCCCATAGACCCCCTTCTGCACCCTCTTCACCCTACAAACCTTCCTCACCACCTTCCTCTCCACATCATCAACCTTCCTCACCTTCCCACCTCTCCTCCCTCTGCTCATCTTCACCTCTCCCTGCTATTCATTTTTTTTTTTTCTCTCAACCTCCCTCTCTCCCACTATCACCCATCATTCCTTCCCCTGACCACTCACCCTCACCACCACCACCACCTTCCTCTTCACATTCACTCCCTCCTCCATCTCCCGCGCCCCCTCATCCGTCACTTTCACCCTCACCGCCACCAGCTGCCGAAAACAGGTTTGACTCGTCATTCAACACTTATACTTTGTGAACAACCTTCCATCGCCACCACCCTCTGATGAAGACTAGTGAGTAAAATATAAATTGAAATTTATTTTAGACTGAATATTGGTGTGTAAGGCACAATGGAATCATTCCGGATATTCTGATATATAGTATGTTATGATTATGGTTAGTTTTGTGAATGCCAGTGGTGGGGTTTTAAAGTTTGCCGCGCGCGTGGAAATCCCGTATACAATAATTATGTGGGGCGCGTTTTGACTAGCCGTACCGAAGAGGTTAAGAAGAGACGCTGACCAATGGATATTTTGTATTGTCTCTATAGAAGACACCTATGATACAGGGTATAACACGAGTTTCTTCTGATATTGCTAGAGGCGAAAGTACAGATTATTTTAAGTGGAAAAAATGTTCTATGCACATGTGCGTTTTGAGGCCTTGCTTTGCCGTGGGATGACATTTGAATGTGGGCGGGCAACAACGGCTAGTCTGCTGGTATCTTGGCGAGACATGTTGGCGTGGAATGTCTGGTGGTGAAATTTACTTATTCAGTCATCATTTCTATAATTTTTTTGGGGGGTATTACAGACAGTATTCTGTAATGAGACATGTAGTATTGACAGACAAATAATTTACTGATAAACCTAACACAATGGCTTGTGTCTTTAAAGTTCCTGAACATTCCAGCTGAATACGTATGACGCACAAAACGTATAGCCAGATAAACGGCTCGCGGGGCCAAGGAGCCGCAGCGCCGAACCAGTATTGAGCCGCACTCCTGACGAGCCTCAGTGTACCACTCTCCTATCACGCACATTATCCATGGCTGCTAAGGACGACTTCAGATCCCTAGTAATGTCTGTGAAGGAACCAGACGACATTGATGAGTACTTGGCAGACCCCCTGATGCACCAGTCCATGTTTGATAAAAGAACGTCACCGTGGGAGATGTCTTTGTGGAATCAAGATGAACTTCAAAAGTTCAGAATAAACGTCCAGTGCATCAATCGCGTCTATGAAGTTCATTGCAGAACCGACCCTCGTTCTGCAGAAGGAGAATATAGCCTCCTTGCCCGAATAAAGTATAAGGAGAAAAATTTATTCGTGTCTTTAGAAGCTAATTGTGACTCTTCAGGATTTGATTGTCAGGGTTATGGTGAAATATACGTTTCTTTTGATGCCAACATTTTCTATAATACTGTTGTTTGTGAGGAACAGAATAAGGAACGTATAGCAGATTTACTGCGCGAGGACAACTACCATATTACCATACAACCTCAGTGTGGACTGGGTCGTGTAACCACGTGGCACAATCCATCCAGCCTGCTATTGCTGTGTCACGAGGCCATCAAGGATAACAAACACCTCCTCGCCCATTACTCCGACATCTTACCCAAGAAGTTCATCGATAGCCTGGAAGAATTTATCAAAGTGAGGGAAGCGATGGAAGAATATAATAGGATAGTAACCTAATGAAGCTCATCACATAGATTCAATAATTTGTTAATCAAGCCCATCTATCCGGTGTGTACATCCGCGCATTGTAACACATGTGAAAACTATTGTGTTATGATAAATAAAAATAAAATGAGGTGTATTCTAATCTTTTACTCCCTTGGAAAAAAAAAAATCACATACGTACATAAACTCACTGAGCTCACACACACACACACACACACACACACACACACACACACACACACAAGAAAAAAAAAGTAATAATAATAATAATAAATAAATGAATAAGTAAATAAAATATATAAATTATTAAAAAAAAAATATATATATATATATATATATATATATATATATATATATATATATATATATATATATATATATATATATATATATATATAATTTCACTCATTGAGCTCACACACAAAAAAAAAATAAATAAATAAATAGATAAATAATAAAGATAAATTGTATGGGGTGCATTGTGCATCCAGTTACTTATTCATTTGTTATAACCTAATTCTCTACTAATTTCCTTCCCATCATGTGCCTGTAAAAGAAGTGCAGCAGGAAGCTGCAGGAGACGACTGCTATCCTAATAAGTACGCCTGAAATATGGACTCACTCCTTTAGGCATGTGAAAGATGTAGCACCTATGTACACTTATTAGGAAACACAGTCACAGTAAAGCTGTGAGTCACTTCTAAATACTGCGTTATGAGTTCATATCTTCAGCCGCGCACGTATAGCAGAGGAGACACTATCACTGCCACAAGTCCACATCCTCCCCTGCCACTCTCCCTTCCCAGCTCTCTCTCTCTCTCTCTCTCTCTCTCTCTCTCTCTCTCTCTCTCTCTCTCTCTCTCTCTCTCTCTCTCATAATAATAATAATAATAATAATAATAATAATAATTGAAATCATAATGAGGTTATCGAGAGAGAGAGAGAGAGAGAGAGAGAGAGAGAGAGAGAGAGAGAGAGAGAGAGAGTGTGTGTGTGTGCGTGTGTGTGCATGTGAATGTAGAAAACGTGATGAAGTAAATGTTTCAGTGATACGTGGCGGTAAAGTTCTTATCGTAGTGGTGTAAAAGTGATGGATAGAATTGTGTTCGTTGTAAATGTTGAGTAGTGTAGACAAGGTGTGAGTAGTGAGGCATACTCGTACGTCTGGCACTGCTCTGTAGCACGGCTGAGCGCATAACAGTTTATGGATTACTTCATAACATACGTACGCGGCCAGCATCCCTACTTATTATCTGAAAAAGCGTCTGCCTTTCACCTTTCTCTCGCTTACACCGCCTCCACTATCGCCCTCGTATTTCCTGCTCATACGTTCGGAATGTTTCGTCAACATAAAAAAAAAAAATGTGCTACGTATGAGAGACATGTTCTAATTTGGTTACATCCACCATGTCACTGATGAACATAATACATTTGTAAAAAATAATACCTGACCCAACCAGAAAGTTCATGATTCTTTTTATTGATCAGCAAAATTCTCTGGATATCCTTTTTTTTTTTTCTTATGTAGGAGGGACACCGATCAAGGGCAACAAAAATCCAATAAAAAAAAAAAAAAAAAAAAAGCTCTCTGAGATGCCGGTCCCCTATCAGGGTCCGAAGCGGTAGTCAAAAATTGAAGGATGTGTCTTCAAAATTAAAGGCAGCAGATGGGGAGCTGGTTAGTTCTGGGGAGGTGATTAGTAAACTTCTGAATGAGTATTTTTTAACTGTCTTCACCCAGGGAAACATGCAGGATATGCCAGGTAGTGAACAGGTGTTTAGAGCAGATGAGAATGAGAAGCTGACAGATATTTCCATAACTAGGGAGATAGTGGAACAGGAGATAGATAGGCTAAAAAAGTTCAAGACACCAGGACCTGATGAAATATATCCCAGAGTACTTAAGGAATGCAAAGAGATTATTAGTGAGCCGTTAGTTTCTGTCTTTAGGAAATCATTGGAGTCAGGTGAGGTACCAGTAATGTGGAGGCAGGCTAATGTAGTACCCATCTTTAAGAAAGCAGATAAAACTTTAGCGTCTAATTATAGACCTGTCAGCTTAACTTCAGTTGTAGGTAAAATGTTAGAGTCAATAATAGCGAGGAACATTAGAGAACATTTAGACAAACATAACTTGATAAATCAGTCACAGCATGGCTTCACGAAGGGGAAGTCTTGCCTGACAAACTTGTTAAGTTTTTACAGTAAGGTGTACGAGACAGTAGATAATGGTGATAGTTATGATATCTTATATCTGGACTTTAGTAAAGCATTTGACAAGGTACCCCATCAAAGGCTCCTGAGAAAGGTTAGGGCACACGGGATAGATGGGAAGGTGTTAGGCTGGATAGGGTCATGGCTTAGTGACAGGCGACAGAGAGTGGTAATAAACGGCTCGAAATCCGAGTGGGGTCATGTAATTAGTGGGGTGCCACAGGGATCAGTATTAGGGCCATTGTTATTTCTAATATATATCAATGACTTGGATAGTGGAATTAGTAGTGATGTTAGTAAATTTGCGGATGATACAAAGATAGGTAGATTAATTAGGTCAGAATCGGATGCCATTGCTTTGCAGGCAGACTTAGATAGAATGAATGAATGGACGGATAGATGGCAAATGCAATTTAATATCAATAAATGCAAAGTGCTTAGCGTAGGTAGAGGAAACCCACACAATAGGTACACATTAGACAACCAAACTCTGGTAGATACAAGGTACGAGAAAGATTTAGGAGTTATAGTTAGCTCTGAACTCCGTCAAGGGAAACAATGCATAGAAGCCAGAAACAGGGCAAATAGGGTACTAGGATTAATTTTTAGGAGTGTTAAAAGTAGAAGGCCGGGAGTAATATTAAAGTTATACTTGGCGCTGGTCAGACCTCATCTAGACTACGCTGTGCAGTTCTGGTCCCCACATTACAGGAAAGATATAGGTCTATTAGAATCAGTACAGAGGAGAATGACTAAAAGGATACAGGGGATGAGGAGTATTCCTTACGAGGCGAGGCTGAAGCTGTTAAATTTACATTCTTTAGAGAGACGTAGGTTAAGAGGGGACCTGATAGGAGTCTTTAAGTGGTATAAAGGTTATAATAACAAGGGGGATGTAGCCAAAATTCTTAGGATCAGCAACCAGGGTAGAACGGACTCAGTAATCATGTTGTTACTGCTAGGACACTAGAGAGCTTTAAGAGAAGATTAGACAAGTTTATGGACGGGGATAATAAATGGAAATAGGTAAGTATATTTCCTACAGGGACTGCCACGTGTAAGCCTGGTCACTTCTTGCAGCTTCCCTTATTTCTTATGTTCTTATGTTCATAAACCTCCCTCTTGAAGGAATTCAAGTCATAGGAAGGTGGAAATATGAAAGCAGGCAGGGAGTTCCAGAATTCATCAGAAAAAGGGATGAATGATCGAAAATACTGGTTAACTCTTGCATTAGAGAGGTGGACAGAATAGGGGCGCGAGAAAGAAGAAAGTCTTGTGCAGCGAGGCCGCGGAAGGAGGGGAGGCATGCAGTTACTAAGATCAGAAGAACAGTTAGCATGAAAATAGCGGTAGAAAATAGCTACAGATGCAACATTGCCGCGATGAGAGAGGCTGAAGACAGCCAGTTAGAGGAGAGGAATTGATGAGACGAAAAGCTTTTGATTCCACCTTGTCTAAAAGAGTGGTATGAGTGGAACGCCCTCAGACATGTGAAGCATACTCTTTACATGTGCGGATAAGGCCCTTGTAAAGAGTTAGCAGCTTGGAGGGGGTGAGAAAAACTGGTGGAGACGTCTCAGAACATCTAACTTCATACAAGCCGTTTTAGCTAGAGATGAGATGCAAAGTTTCCGTTCAGATTATAAGAAAAGGACAAATCGAGGATATTCAGTGTAGAAGAAGGGGGCAGTTAAGTGTCACTGAAGAAGAGGAGATAGTTGTCTGGAAGATTGTGTCGAGTTGATAAATGGAGGAAATGAGTTTTTGAGGAATTGAACTATACCAAGTTTGCTCTGCCACAATCAGAAATTTTAGGGAGATCAGAAGTCAGGCGTTCTGTGGCTTCCCTGCGTGAACTGTTTACTTCCTGAAGGGTTGGACGTCTACGAAAAGACGCTGAAAAGTGCTGGGTGATATCATCAGCGTAGGCGTGGATAGGACAAGAAGTTTTGGTTTAGAAGATCATCAATGAATGATAAGAAGAGAGTGGATGGCAGGACAGAACCCTGAGGAACACCACTGTTAATAGATTTAGGAGAACAGCAACCGTCTACCTCAGCAGCAATTTATCGGGATAGGAGAAAAAATTAAGGGTTCAAGCTTGTATATATATATATATATATATATATATATATATATATATATATATATATATATATATATATATATATATATATATATATATATATATATATATATATATATATATATATATATATATATAATATGAGACTGGTTTTCAAGTAGAACCGTAGATGAATAGAATAAACTCAGGTATCAAGTAATTAGAGATGAGTCATTATAGGGAGCTTCAAAAGAAGATTAGATAAATTCACGGATGAGGATGACAGGTGAAAATAGGTGGGTATGTTTCATTCAGGTACCACCACGTGCAGGCCTCATGGTCTTTTGCAGGTTCCATTATTTTCCGATGTTCTCATTTTTTTTTTTTTAATACTGACTATAGTGGAACCTGACTATAGGTTGGTTCCACTATATTCCCTTCGCTTCTTAACATAATATACGTCTAAGAGAAATAAGTTAGCATAACCTAAATCAGCCTAAGCTAACCTTTTCATTAGGCTTAGGCACTTTACATTCTCGTCCCTCACATCTTACTTGAAGTTTCAGGGATCGTGTCTCATTATTTTTCACAAAAAAAAAAAAAAAAAAAGATTTTAACAAAGCGTCGGACAAGATACGAATTTGGCAGTGGATGTTTGAGACCACGACCTAATTGGCAAAATTGTTTTGGTGTCATTTGTGGATAATGGAGGCAACTGTAAGAGTAAATTATATTAAACTTTGCTAAAATTTATAGGCGGGTCGTCATAATAACAAGAATGAGAGACAAATAAGATAGTCCGTCAAACATTTGTTTCCCATCATGCATCGCGTCGGTGACGTCACACTAGTAAACAAAGAAGCAAATGACCGCTTTGGTACACAAGTCCTGCTGTATCACAAGAAATAGGTACACATTATGGGGTTTGTGCAATACATTCATGCTCTAATAACACATATAATCTAAAAACGAAATGCATACAGTTTTTTAGACTCCCAAGATAATCAAAAGCATGTGATAATTTGAAAAGAGCTTGCAAGTGTGCAGATAAATTGCTGGTAAGGAGCTTATATTTACCTACAATGTAGTTCTCCTAATATTTCTATGCATTTCTTTCATCCATTTCTTTGCATTCCTTCAAACACAATTAGTATAATGTGGTGAAAGGATAAATAAGCCTAATTAACACTTACTTTGGGCTGAATATTCACGAGGTTACGTAAAAGATTTCTTTAGTGATTTAAGTAAGTATGTATTTTTTATTAGTTTATATTTATTCTTTTTTTTCCCCTCTTCATTGAATAATTCTGCGTAATGCTGATATTACAAGTTTTGCTTGCTGATACTGCAAGTATTGCTGACACAGTGCAAGCGGACTCAACATGATATTAAGCGAGTATCAGCCAAAATAAGGCTATTCGGCCTTATTTCAGTTCCATGTGCACCAGGCGCATCAGTGACGTCTGAGAGGGTTGTGACGTCGTCAATGACGTTTCAGTGGTCTATTCTTTGATTGCCTCTCATACTTCATAGATACCCCCGCCCACTCATCCTTTCGTGACGTACATGTAACGTTTAACTATGACGTAAGAATAATCACCCATCCAACCAACAGTTCTGTCGTTTTGTTTCACTTAATCATTCACACACACACACACACACACACACACACACACACACACACACACACACACACACACACACACAGTAACATTATTATTTTCATCCATTATAAATATGGACTTTCCTTATATGACAATATCATTTGGGGAAAAACAAGTTTAACTCGAAGGAAATGATTAATTCTTTACGTGGACAATAATCAATCTGTCCCTGGATGATGTATTTGTAAACCCGCGTTTTATCTTTGTCATTCTCTTCTGCACAGCTTTTAATAAATCTATTTTCTATAACAGGGAGACCAATCATCATTTTTAATATACTTTATGTGAATATAATATATAGCTGAAAAAAGTAGCATTTTTTACTTCGATTGATTGGAAATAACTCTGTAGCAATATAATCATAGAAATTCGTACTGCGTGATGACATGTACTACAAATGGACATATTTTCCATGTAAAAGATAAGTCATTTCCTTTGAGTAAAACTGTTTTATCGATATGATATTGTCATATTAGGAAAATCCATATTTATAGTAGGCGAAATACTGTGTGTGTGTGTGTGTGTGTGTGTGTGTGTGTGTGTGTGTGTGTGTGTGTGTGTGTGTGTGTGTGTGTGTGTGTGTGAGTGTGTGTGTGTGTGTGTGTGTGTGTGCATCGTTAACATTGACTACAGGCGGTGTGGCAAGCTTGGGGAGAATGGTTCCTCTCTATTTGATGTCATGCTGTGCCTTCACTTATTATGTCATCTCCCATTGAGCACATGCCCCACAAAGCATTGCATTCAGCCATAGTTGCTACTCTGACTCTAGCTGTATGCTGTACTTATGAAAATTACTCCATTTACTGAGTATTTATAAACGTACATTAAATCTTACCATCCTCAAAGCTATACAATAGATTTTCCTCAACGCTAGACTCCTACTAAAAAAAAAGTAGGTTAGGCTTGGCATGTAAGTTGTCTGTGTGTAGAAATATGCATTATTCTGATTTTCACACTGTAATCCTGGCTTCTGTATCTGAATATTTTTTGTCTTGTAGGAATATACTTTATTCAGGTGTCATGAAATGATAATAAGTAATAATTAAGAAACAGTCATGTAACAAAGTATGGCTTATAGCAAGGAATAGCAGAGACAGACGAAGGCGGTGAGGCGAAGTCCTTATATTTTGAATTTTACAAGTTTGCCGTAATTTTTTTTTTATGGGGTGTTTCTTCTTTGGGTGTTTGTTTATTTATATTTTGGCTGTGACTTGTTTCTGTCTTATTTGGTGTTTTTGGGTCTCTCTCTCTCTCTCTCTCTCTCTCTCTCTCTCTCTCTCTCTCTCTCTCTCTCTCTATCAAAACACAGCTAACCCAGCCAAGCACCGCTAGGGTTCAAAACACCAGCATTCGAGCACGTGCCAGCTCTTACACACGAACAAGAAAGTTTGATGTTCCACATAGTGCATAGCACAGCCCAGAACCTCGATATCAGATGAGTTGACCCTTGAAGAGACACGTTTTCTTTGGTGAGTATTTGGACCACTGGTAGTAAAGAGAGAGGAACAGGTAAGGGGGCCCCGTCTTCCCGCGCTCTCAGTGTCGTGTGAGGCTGCTTCACGGAGGTCTGAGGCAGCTCACTGAGCCCAGTCCAGTAGTTCTCTGAGAGTTACGTGTGCTTGTGCCTTTGTCTCGCTCCGACACCCGCGGCCTGGCTACGCATGCACTATTTGTTAATGGAAGGACGACACATCCATCTCAGATAGTGACTGACTGTCTGGTGGCGTGACAGCGCATAACGTGACGCTTGTTTGTCTTCATCAAGCCATGCATTCGTGATTCCAAACGCTGTGCTTCACCATCTATACCGATGAGTGATGTGGGAAATGCTGGTGACAGATGGATCTGGCGCGCGTCAACGCCCACCGCAAAGCCGCGGCCGCCGCCTCCGCCAAGTTCCTCGAAAGTCATTGTGGCGGCACAGCTCACGGTGACCACCAGCACCACCAGGCACAGCGTCAACCAGACAGTGATGCCCTCCGTCTTTCCTGGCCTCTCCGCCGCCCATCCCGGCGCCACCCTGGCCTGGGGGGCGGGGAGTGCGAGCGTCACCTCACCCCCCTCCTGGCTGCTAGCTGGGCTGGCCCTCACCGACACCGACATGCTACAAGACCTCACCAGCCCACCCTCGCGACTCCTGGCACTGTCCAGCCACGCGGCGCCCTGGGCGACCACTGTGGCACAGCGGTACATTACAGGCATGGAGGCTTATGACATGCAGCTTGTTCCCAACAAACCGGCAGGGCAGAGCCAAAGTGAGGGTCTACACCCCTCCTCTCTCCTCGTCCTCAGCATCCTTGTCGCTTCGCTGCTCGTGTCGCTGACGGCCAACTCAGTGATGGTGCTTGCAATCTTGAGGCGGTGTTACTTGCGCCAGACTGTCTTTGTCCTACATCTGAATCTCGCTGCTTCTGATCTTTTGGCCAGCCTGCTGTCAATTCCAGTAACCATTATTGTTATTTCCCGTGGTGACGGTGGCGGCGAGGAGCGGCGCGGCGTCAGTGGTGGTGGTGGTGGAGGGAGTCCCTCGATGGGCGCGTGTCTGCTGCTGAACGCCGGGATGGTGCTCATGAACTACGTGTCCGTCGGCAGCATTGTTGGGATATGCACCGTGCGATGGTGTCAGTTCCACAGTTTCTCCAAAACTCGCGCCCGGGAGAGGGTGGCAGTGCGATTGTTCATATTGCTGCTATGGGCCACTGGTGCGGGCATCGCTGCCAGCCTAGTCATCCGGCAGGCAGTAGAGACAGTGACCACCACAGACGTGACGTGCACCGTTTTCCACCTCACCACCATACTGAACAATACCCTCCCCATATCCGCGATCTTCATCAGCCTCGGCCTCATCCTGGTGACATTAGTGAACCACCTTACCATCAGAAGGCTCTCCAACACCGAGGTCTGTCCTCACCCCGCACCCGATACGCCCTCCATCACCTACCGCTACCTGCCACGCCTTACTCACACCCACGCTGCTCACAGCCTCCACAATAGTGCCACCTCGGAACAGAGTAGCCTGAACGGGTATCCTAAAACATTTTCAGACGACTTAATAGATAGAACCCTGCAGGGCAAGTGCTTTTCCCTGAACGAAAACAAAAACATGTGCACGGAAGCCGAAATATCGCTTCCATTTGCACAAGGCGAAAGCAACGTAGTGGTTGCAAGCAGTGGAGCGGACCACGAAGGAAATAAAACCCAGATGTCAAGAGATTTTTCCACTGATTTTCTCGACCAATCCAGTAGCGTCTCTTTACCACGACCACCAATGTCATCACCACCACCAGTACCACCGTCCTTGTCGCCATTACCATCCGAAGCTGACGGTTTGTGCCAAGAGGAAGAAAAGCTCCCTCGAGGCGTGCGTCAGGTCAATCTTGGGTCAACAGACATTACCGCTGAGACGGAGCTTGAAAGTGAACATTTATATGAAGATATTGAACCCTTCGATGTTCAAGAAATCATATCATCCATGGAAGGAAATTCCAGAAAGCAGCAAGCACCAAGGGTTTTGCTGCCCAACGTGGTGGAGGGCACGTACAACTCAGGTCCAAGCGTCAAGAGGCTTCAGACCATCTTGGCTGACACAGCCTCGGCGCTGCAGGGAGCGGCTGACCGCACCGTCAGCAAGGCAGCCTGGAGGATGCAGGACGCCTTGCCGCTACACACAGGCTGCCAGGTCAACACAGAGTCTGTTGATCCGCTGCCGGTAAGAAGTTCAGTAAAGGGAGAAAAGTTCCCAGACGTAATGAACGAAGCGTGCCTTGCCGCCAAGGTCCACACGTCATCTCTTCACTCCAGCTCCTCCGTCAGGGAAATACCATTGTCTCCTCGAAGTTGGCTTCCCATCCTCTCAGCCACACACTATAATGCTAGACTCTCCGGCAAGCCACACAACCACGCACAACGGCTGCACCACAGGAATTGTTGCAATCGACTTGCAGGCGTCGACGACTCTCCTAGCGCTGGCTACCTGGCGGACCTGTCAGCTCCCTCCAGCACGCCCCACACCCCACACGAGCCACACCACAAGCTGGGCCGGAGGCAGCGAGCCGAGCGTATCATGGCCCTCGCCAGGGCACGAGCCATGCTGAACCAGAGCTCCCTCAATGACTCTGACGACGAGGAACCAAACACGCCCAGGAGCCCATCCCCAGCCGCACCAGTGAGGGGGAGATCATACCGCCACAAACTCTCTCCGCCCGCGTCACAAGGAAAGCTGTCAGATCCCTTGTCAGGAAATAAAATGAACTCGGTGCATTTGAAGTGTATTCGCACCAGCCATTGTCTGTCTGCCTTATTCATTCTCACCTACTTGCCTTTCCTGTTCGTGCACGTCTTTCTCTCTGTAATAGGAGGCCCTGCAGTGCTCCTCGTCACCGTCACGTACATGTCCTGCCTCCTGGCCGTGCAGCCCTGCCTGTACGGCTACCAGACTCCCCTCCTCAGACATGCCATGTGTAACGTGGGCAAGCGACCCAGAACCTCCTCTCACCTCCATGAGGGCAACGCGTAGCCATAGCCGCTCTGAGACGAGGCCCGCGGAACACCGGAAGAGGGTCACACTCGCAGCAGCAGGACAGACAAGGCCCGCGGAACAACGGAACAGGGTCACACTCGCAGTGGCAAGACAGACAAGGCCCGCGGAACAACGGAACAGGGTCACACTCGCAGCGGCAGGACAGACAAGGCCCACCGAACAAAGGAACAGGATCACACTCGCAGCGGCAGGACAGACAAGGCCCGCGGAACAACGGAACAGGGTCACACTCGCAGCGGCAGGACAGACAAGGCCCACGGAACACTGTGACAGGGTGACAGATCGTTGTAGCGTCTAGAAGGATAGTTGAAGGACAAGACCAGTAAGAATCTGCCTTGGAAGCCTTAGAAGTCACCTATATTGCTCTGATAGTAACAAAATAGGTATCTGTTGTGTTGCAGGTCATATGTGTAGACACCTGGCCTGTCACTGCTGCATTCCTCAGTGCCTCGCAATCCAAACACACGTCCAGCACACACCAAGGAAGCTTAAAACCTGTATTCAGAAACGTTTTACTCTCACCGGGACTATTTTCAGGAGCCAAAGAGAGTGTTTATCCTATTAATAATCTAGAATTCTTGTTAATATATCAATAAGACTATAAAACACCCTCGAAAGCCCTGACAGCTTCAATCAGAGTCTTTTGAAGGAAGTGCGCGGAATTTTTTTCAGAATGTAGTCTTAAGAGTCAGTGGCTTCTTTGGCACACAGACTGAGGCACGAGGCTCACAGCAGCAGTGGGTCACGCCCTCAAATAATTTTGCTTTGTGTTGTTTATCAAATAAAAAAATAAAAAAATAAAAAAAATATGTATAAGTAATCAAAACATTTTAAAGTGAGGCTCACTTTTAGATCGGTGGGTGAATACTTGGATCATGTTCCCGTCAGTAACATAGACAAAGATTGGTATGGTCTTTGTCTGTACAGTCTGGTCTGGTCTGCAGCAGGAAAACGTCAACATTATACAACTACTTATTTGTTCTGGAAGAAGGTAACAAGACTTTGGTGAAATAAAATGTGAATACTTGAATTACAGACAAATGTTGTTAAGGTCATTGTTCGTACAGCCTGGACTGGTCCACAGCATGAAACACTTGAATTATGCTTGCATTACTTATTTGTCTTGAAGGAATGTAACAAAATTATGGTGAAATGAATGGTGAATACTTGGATCATGGACAAAAGTTGGTGCGTCCGCTGTTCGTACAGCCTGGTCAGGTCTGCAGCATGAAAACACTTACATCATACAGTTACTCATTTGTTTCGAAAGAATGTTACTGAATTATGGTGGAGTGAAAGATGTGCGATGGATTGAGTTTTGTACCGTGCCCTTCACTGCGTCGCCTTGCCACTAGTGGTCCTGTTCATGCTTCTCAACATCACTTTTTTTTTTTTATGTCCTAGAACAACAAAAAAAGGTTATAAAATAAAAAGAGGCCTACTGAAGATGCCAGTGCAGTATATATATATATATATATATATATATATATATATATATATATATATATATATATATATATATATATATATATATATATATATATATATATATATATATATATATATATATATATATATATATATATATATATATATATATATATATATATATATATATATATATATATATATATATATATATATATATATATATATATATATATATATATATATATATATATATATATATATATATATATATATATATATACATGTATATAGTAATAAACTTTTCATCCGAAGAAAAAAGTTGTTTGAACATCTACTGTTAATCAGTAATGGAAAATATTAGAACCTGAGTAACTTCTAGATCATGAAAGAAAAAAAAATTCTATAGCAGCAATGAAGAATTGATAAAAAGGTAGGAAGCAAATCACAATGTTTTTTTTTTTTTTCATAGTATCTAATACTGAAGAAAACAAACTTTGCTTGTTTGAGTAAATTCCAGACCACAAAAACACTGCACAAAATATTTCCTTAGCAGCGCTGAAAAACTGATTAAGCGACAGGTAAGCAAATTAATGTCTTTATCTACGTACTTACCTTTCTGAAACTAAAGAAAGCTACCTTTGCGTGTCATCGACCTGACATGAACTCATCAGCCAGAGAACATGATGGAGCTGAGCCAGTAATGAGGGAGTGACCTGGCTTTTCGATCGGCCGGGGAGTAGGTGGGGGGGACAGGCTGAGGTCACCATAGGAACACAGCCTCAACACAGCGGCCATTCCCCAACACAACATTCTCTCTCTCTCTCTCTCTCTCTCTCTCTCTCTCTCTCTCTCTCTCTCTCTCTCTCTCTCTCTCTCTCTCTCTCTCTTAGTAGTAATAGTAGTAGTAGTAGTAGTAGTAGCAGTAGTAGTAGTAGTAGTAGTAGTAGTAGTAGTAGAGATAGTAATAGTAGTAGTAGCAGTAGTGAAGTAACATTATAAATATTGCCATAAGCAATTTCTTGTTTTTTATTTTCTAATAGTAGTAGTAGTAGTAGTAGTAGTAGTAGTAGTAGTAGTAGTAACAGCAGCAGCAGCAGCAGTAGTAGCAGTATGTTGAAACAGTTGTTGTTACTACTATTGTTGTTGTTGTTGTTGTTGATAATGTCGTCGCCCCTCAGCAGCGTGCCTCACACACACACACGCACACACGATGCCGGTCTCTCAACCGCACCTGTCACGCACACTCTCTGCTTCAGTCCTTCATCGGGATCTACGTTTTTTACTGTGTCCAAGGAAGGGCCATTGTTTCCGACAGCATGTGTGGTTTCTCTCTAAGGTAGAGGACAGACACACGAGGACACAGGGACGAGGCAGCGAAATTGTCAGTGTAGCAGGAAATGTAGGGGATGAAAGCTGTAGTAAAACTATAGATGAGAAAATAGTACTAGTATCTGTAGTGCCTGCAGGCCCGTACTCTGAAACACTATGATCTCTCATCACGACTATTTTCAAAACCTACAGACAAGATTAGTCTAGTTCTCACGAGTGTTTATCTTATTATTATAGAAATCTTGTTAATATGTCTTTAGAACTGTAAAAACAGCCTTAAAAACCGTGCAATTTTAAATAAAGTCTTTGAAAGTGGTGGAGGTGCGGTGTAGAAGCGTTTCCGAACATGGTTCTAATTTACATCTCAGTTGACACGTCTCTCTCTCTCTCTCTCTCTCTCTCTCTCTAACGATTCCGCTCGTTCAGTTTCATTTAATTCAGTTGTATTTTCTGTACAGAAGCTCTCCACCTCAAGCGCTGGATGTTGGTGTGTGGTGTCCTGGTGAGGCTAGAGGGCAGCGGAGTCCTATCCTTAACCTTCAGTTTTTGATTTTCGAATCGTCATTGTAGAAAAAAAAAAAAAATGTTCATGTGTCTAAGATAATCTCAAGTTGATTGTGACTTCAGTCAGATACCGAACAGCCTCGAAACAGCGTACCGAAGCGGTGCGACTCACGCCAACCAGCCTGCCAGCCACCGCTCAGCAGTGTGCCGCTTGTGCCGAATGGTGTGGTTGCGTGTTGATATATTGCTTTCAAGAACACGTATTTGTCTTCAAGATGAAAGTCTATCTGAAGCTAGTATCCATCCCTCCAGAATGTGTGGTGGGTAAGTAATGAGTGTATGGTCACGTATTCCTGGTGTGTGGGCAAACATCTGTTGAGTCTGCCCGTGACACGGCCAGGTCGGGGAAGAGTTGTTGCTCCGTCATTTTTATTTTTATTTTTTTGTTTCATAAGTTTCTACATTATCCGAATTATTAATTATCATCAACCAAAGTGAAATGTGTAAAAAATAGTAAGATTTAAAGCCTTGGGACACAGGAATTAGCTTTAACGGATGTGGCGGCTGCGGGTTGCTGACGTGCCGCCCGCCCAGCTCCAGTCCACTTGTGTCCCAAACATCGCAGAATCGCCGCCAGAATATTCCTTGACATATTACAGTTACTTCTACAATCCTTGGCGTAAAAACTGCAGGCTGGATACAGACTTCCATCAAGAAAATCGTACTTTCATCTTCACTTTCTTCCATCTCATCTCTTGTGCATCTTAGTATTCGCAACATCCATCGCTGCCCAACCCGCCCCCTTCCCTGCGTACTGCCGCCGCCTCCACCAACGCAGCCACTCATGCTCAGCGCTCGCCCCATCACCACATGTTGTGACCACTGCGACCATGTATTTCATTCATGTTTGGGTCCTTTGCTTTCATCATGCATTTCGTAGTTTTTGTAGTTCATAAGGAAAGAGTAAGTGCTACAGTAATTATTGAGGGCTCTATTTACATTTTTTTTTTTTGCTCCTATCCCATACAATATTGGGAACCTGGTGGAAAAGCGGGATTTTCGAGTGAGGAAAACTAAAATAGGACCAAATACCGCTTCTTACCACCAGAAATAGAGAGCTGCCTACTGTTGCTGTTGTGATGGACGCCATTTTCTTGCTTTTGCTCTTGCTGCAACAGTATTGCCAACGATACCTACAGAAAAAGGTCCAGAAACCTGTAGTCGACCTCATTCGAGTAGAAGAAATATATTTTCTTATAATCAGTCAGCATTTAGTATTCTTGCGTAGGTAACGGTGATGCAGAGGTTGACTGGGAGATGTAGGCGAGCCTCGATGAGTACAGGTGCAACATGTAACGGGGATGCAAAGGGAGACTAGTTAAACTGCAAGAGGTAACAGTGATGCTGATAGAGAGACTTGAAGGTGTACGTGTGTCTGGTTAAAATGAAGTGCAGGAGGTAATAGGTCTCAGGTGTGGGTGAAGGCGTTGACGTGTATGATACATTTGTTTACTTACTTATTTATTTATTTATTTATTTATTTTTACTTTATTTTTCCTTAGGTAATCTCCGTCTAATTTTTCTTTTGTTCACTGGCCTCCGCATGCACGCTTCAATCTCGTCCGTATCCTGCTATGGGTAAGCCATCCATAAGGCATCACTTGAGAATTACCCGTTTGAAATTATAGTACAGCCAATCTATTGCCAAGTTTTTCTTTTATTTTTTTATTGGTTTTGTTTGCTCAGTGACTGGCTCTGCTTACTCACTATCTACTCGAAGCCTTACTTGTGGAAGGGAATGAAGCCTTTCACCAAGTGTTATTTTCTTTGATTTCCAGCACCTTGTATTTTTTTTTTTTTTTTACTGGTTTTGCTTACTCTGTGTATACTTAACGCTTTATTTCTAGAAGAGGATGAAGCAAATCACAAGCATTATTTATTTTTATTTCAGTATCTTGTGTTTTTTTTTACTGGTTTTGCTTGCTCGCTGTGTACTCGACGCCTTATTTATAGGAGGGGATGAACCAAATATCACTAAGCATTATTTCAATTCCTTTCCAGCAGCGAAGACTTACGTTGGTAGTGAGTTGAGGACCTGAAGAGTCGCGACGCAGCCAGGACCCTAGTGAGTACTGGCTTGATGTTCTACTGGGAAAAATCTAACCTGGTGTAAGAAAAGCATGAAAAAGACGTAGAACTGGTTAACTATTTTGACAGCATAGGGAAGCGATAATCCTTAGGTAAAGAAAAAAAAAGTTTTGTGCTTTCATCATTGAGGCTAATACCAAGTTAAGAGTTTTCTCACTGTCTTTTCCAGAATCATAGTCTCTGATGGTTGAGTGTACTTCACAAACTGGTAGTTATTTGTGATCATATGTTATCGTTCTGTGCACTGACACGTGTTCACGTAGCTGAGAAGAGAAGTAGTTGAGTTGCCGTGTGAACCGCAAAGCCCGACAAGAAGTCTTAATTAAGGTAGCGTTGTGTGGTCTCTCTCTCTCTCTCTCTCTCTCTCTCTCTCTCTCTCTCTCTCTCTCTCTCTCTGTCAACCCTTGTCATAGAAATATGGGGCAGTTGTTGTTGTTCTGGGTGTAACACACACACACACACACACACACAAACACACACACACACACACACACATTTACTATTTGGGGTGGTTAGAAGGTAGTAAATTACAGAAGAGGTGGTAGTGGGTGAAGGAGAAGAAAGGGAAGCCAAAGTTATCAATAGATTACTGCGCAGCTGTGTGTTTACGTACGTGATAAGCATTCTCTCTCTCTCTCTCTCTCTCTCTCTCTCTCTCTCTCTCTCTCTCTCTCACACACACACACACACACACACACACACACACACACACACACACACACATATATATATATATATATATATATATATATATATATATATATATATATATATATATATATATATATATATATATATTATGACCGAGATGTCTGTCTTTACGTACGTATGTAGGCGCACACACACACACACACACACACACACACACACACACAAAGAAAAAAAAGTCAACTACCATACGATGACTCATATGTAGGCGTCATGAAGTGTATGTGTGTGTGTTTAGGTACGTGATTTACGTCTCCCCCCCCTCTCTCTCTCTCTCTCTCTCTCTCTCTCTCTCACATGCAAGATCAAGGCAGTGAAGTCTGAAAAAAAAAAAAAAACCGAAAGGTTTATGGAAAAATATGCAATTGGCTTACTCAGTTCTGGTTTTAAGACGCTGCTCTTGAAATAGTCATGGAACGTGGTAAAATAGAAGTGAATAGAAAGATTCACAGCAGTCATGGCGTCCTTTCTTGCATGAAGTGCTATATTGTTAGGGATAGGTAACATAAATGTATTATTACTGCAGTAGATATTCGCTCATTTTCTTCATTTTTCTCTTCCCTGTCCGGCTGGTTAATACTGATATTGGGAGAATGGGGATGTTAGATGGGTTTGTTTAATGTTTACTTCATTGTTGCGGCGTCAAGCTTCAATCAGTCAGGCAGTCAGTCAGTCAGTCAGCCTCTCATGCAGACAATAATGCAATACAGTCTTAAAAAAAAAAATATATATATATATATATATATATATATATATATATATATATATATATATATATATATATATATATATATATATATATATATATATATATATATATATATATATATATATATATATATATATATATATATATATATATATATATATATATATATATATATATATATATATATATATATAAAGACAGATGAATACCAGTCAAACAATACACAGCTCACATCACCCACACCACACGCTTAGAGCAGCTGTTCATGTTTATCGCCTGATGCCTTCATCATGCCTAAAGTTGTAGAAAAGAGGTGAAAACAGACAGCAACTAATGGCGGAATATGGTGTGGGCTCATCAACTATTTATGACATTAAATCCCCAACGAAAAAGTTGCGGGATTACATGAAAACCACCGACACCCCAAAGGCAGCGGAAAATCGTCACACACTGCAGTATCATCGTGGTGAAATGATGGACAAAGTGTTATACGAGTGGTTCAGCTTGAAAAGATCAGAAGGAGTCACAATTATAGGCCCAGTGCTACTAGAGAAAGGGCGTGATTTAGCAGGTGGCAACGCGGGTGGCGACGCGCGGCTAGCTGATCTTTGTTATGGTAAGATGCGTGAGTGTAGGGTGGTGATTGTGGACTTAATTTCACTTCTATTCAAGTATCCGGCAATATTCAAGTATCCGGCATGTCGGCGGTCCCGTTGATGCCGGATAAGAGGGATTTTACTCTATATTATATCATATTAATGACCTAGATAGTGGGATTAGTAGTGATGTTAGTAAATTTGCAAATGACCTGAGGATAGGTAGGTCAGGTTTGGATGCCATCACCTTGCAGGCAGACTTGGATGGAATAATGGAATAGACAGACAAGTGGCAAATGCAGTTTAATATTAACAAATGCAAAGTACTTAGCATAGGTAGAAGAAAGGTACACTGTAGGTACACAATAAACAGTGAACTTCTGGTAAGTTCGGAGAGCAAAAAAGATTTAGGAGTTATTGTTAGCTCTGAACTCCATCTAAAAACAATGCATAAAGGACAGAAATAAAGCAAATCAGGTATTAGGATTGATATTGAATTGAAAGGTCAGGTCCGTTGCTCCTCTGTTTCCTTAACCATGTTGTTCCTTACCTGATAATGGTTTTATAATGATACTATGTAGAGAGTTTCCTTATATTCCCAGGTTTTCTCCAGCATCATCCTCAATCTGAGGGTCAGGTCTGTTACTCCTCTGATTCTTCAATAAAAATCTTCCTCACTTAATACTGACTCTACTCAGGCTCTGACTTTCTTCTTAATTATTCTCTTATACAGTTTTGTGATATGTGGCATAAGTAATATCCCTCCGTAATTCTGACTCAATCCTGCATCATCGTTTCTTTAGAAATTGTTTCTATGACAGTTTTATCTGACCGTTCTGGTATTTTTCTTTCTCTTTAGACATTACTGAAAAGAATGAGTATCTTTTGTTTTACTGCTCTTTCTCTACCTTTTATTAATTTAAATGATATTCTATCCATTCATTCCTCGTCTTTTTTTTTTTTTTTTTTTTGCCAGCATGTTGTCTAGCTCCTCTTATGATTTCCACCTCCAGTTTTTCATCTTCTGAATCCTCTTCTAGCCCTTGTACTTTCTTCTTCTTCTGCATAAAGAGGCTCTTTGAAATATTCTGTCCACCTTTTTTTTTATGTCATTTCCATCCTTGTCTTTAATATTGTACTGCTTTGTCTTGCTTTTCTTGTATGACTTTACTAGACCAAATAACATTTTCCTTTCTGCAGATTATTCAGTCTCTTTCCCATTTCCTCCTTCAGCACACCTAGCTTTGCTCTACAAGTGTTACTTCTTTTGCTTCATTCCTTGTCAACACATATTCCAGTCTACTCTGAGCTGTTCTTCTTAATCAGTTTCTTAGTTTTTAGTTTTGTTTTTCTTACTGCATTCTTAATGTCTGTCCACCAGTGGGTATGTCTTTTCCTGTTACCTCCAGTCATTTCTGTTCCAAACATTCTTCAGCCGCTTTACTGATTATCTTCTTTAAGCTTTCCCAACTCTCCCTTTCACCCATTTGTCTCTCCAGTCTTTATGTGTGTATCCTTCTTTTCCTCCTCTTGCAGTTTTTTGTATTTCTTTTCTCCTCTGCTGCTGCTGTGGCTTTATCTTACCAATCTTCATATCAGACACTAGTAGTAACCTGTGGCCTGAATTTAGACTCATTCCTGGTGTTAAGATCCTACCAAACACTAACAAGCAAAGATATCTTGTGTTCAGTAGAGACAGCCAGGTGGAGGAGAAAAAAACATAGCAAGGTCAGGACGAGGATTGACTTCATTCTTAACCTAATTAAAGTATAATATATTACTTTGTGCCATCTCTGATTTCATGCTTCTGTTAACAAGCAGATACAAGCTATTGAGTTATAATGCAATATAAAGAAAAGGGTATGTAAAGTGAGCAAATAACATCAATAACTGGAAACAAAGCATGGAACATTTCAGTCCCCCACCCCACCTTCTATACAACCAACCACTAATTAAGTGTAGATAAAGCCAACACCTGGCATTGTTCCATCCATATCTGATCTATTTATATTAATATCTTTGTTAGAAAAATCTATTCATTATCTTCAAGCCATTTCTAACACCTGAGTCTATAAATTTATTTCCTTCAAAATTTCTGGTCTTTCTCAAAATGCTCCTGTTATGTCTTCTATTCTTTTTTCTTTCTTTCCCAACTCTTCCATTAAAGTCTTCAATCAGCAATCTGGTCTCTTTATCTGTAAATCTGTATTCTTCCTCCATTGTGTTTAAAATTGTTCCTTCTCTTTGCTACATCCTTGTTGTGGTGCACACACCTGGTATATGGGCATCTTTCTTTCTTCCACACTCAGTGTACATGTACACCTCATCATTGTCTCACTTATGAACTTCACCTCTTGAATATACTGTCACTCTTGCTTGTACTATGATAGCCACTCCATATCTTCTTTTCTTCTGTTCGACTGTACATCAGGGTATATCCACCTCCATGTCTTTCTATTCTTCTCACAGTGTCTCATCTCTATTCTTCTCTCCTCCACCACGTATAGAAAATGATGAAAAATCAATACTTGTGTCAGAAACCTTGATGCATGCCCCGTTGGCTCTGACAACTTTGATCTAAGGACTTGAATTCATGTGTGAAAGTTGATCCTTGTTGCTCTGGAGAGACTTTGTGCACACCCAGGCATGGACATCTCCAAGGCACAGCTAGGCAGACAGCCTGGGAAAGAATATTACAGTATTTGCTATTTGTTACCGTGATATTCCAGTGTTCCATCAGAACTGAAGATTGATCAGAAAAACGATGTCAGTGGTAGCCTACACACATGTCTGAGGGGTAGAAGCGTAGAAGTAGCACCTTTTCCTTGAGTCTCTTCCTGTTCATCCTCTGATAAATAATTTTCATCATCTCCTTATATACCAGGCTGGTAATTTCACATGGTGTGGCCAAGATAAAGCACCACACACTCAAACACACATCACTTATACTCATAGCCCTATATATGATTATCATTATTGTTTCCCTTATATATTAAGCTATCCTCTATATTAATATCTGCACTGTCACCTGTGTCCTCAGACAAGAATGGAGCAGAGGCTTCCATCCTTCTTTCTGTAACTTCATCTCAAGTTTCCTTTCTGACTGTTCTATTGCTGCTGTGGTAGATGGTCATTGTTCTTCTAAAACAGTGGTGTTCCTCAAGGTTCTGTCCTGTCACCCACTCTCTTATTATTTATCAATGACCTTCTAAACCAAACTTCTTGTCATGTCCACTCCTACACTGATGATACCACCCTGCACTTTTCCATGTCTTATCATAGATGTCCAACACTTCAGGAAGTAAACATTTTGCACAGGGAAGCCAAAGAATGCCTGACTTCTGATCTTCTAAGATTTCAGATTGGGGCAGAGCAAACTTGGTATTGTTCAATCCCACAAAAACTCAATTCCTCCATCTATCAGCTCAACACTACCTTCTAGACAACTATCCCCTCTTCTTCAGTGACACTCAACTGTCCCCCTCTTCTACACTGAACATCCTTGGTCTGTCCTTTACGTATAATCTGAACTGGAAACTTCGCATCTTATCTCTGTGGCCTTATCTGTCTATGTATGGAGTATGCTTCACATGTCCTGGGAGGGGGGGGGGGGTTCCACTCATACTGCTTTTCTAGACGGGGTGGAATCAAAAGCTTTTCATCTCATCAACTCCTCTCATCTAACTGACTGTCTTCAGCCTCTCTCTCATTGCCACAATGTTGCATCTCTAGCTGTCTTCTACTGCTATTTTCATGCTAACTGCATGCCTCCCCTCCTCCCACAGCCTTGCTGCACAAGACCTTCTTTCTCTCACCTCTATTCTGTCCACCTCTCTAATGCAAGAGTTAACCAGTATTCTCAATCATTCATCCCTTTCTCTAGTAAACTCTGGAACTCCCTGCCTGCTTTTGTATTTCCACATTCCTATGACTTGGATTCCTTGAAGAGGGAGGTTTCAAGATGGTTATCCTTCAATTTTTGACTACTGCTTTGGACCCTTTTCTGGGACTGGCATCTCAGTGGGCTTTTTTTTTTTTTATTGGATTTTTGTTGCCCTTGGCCAGTGTCCCTCCTACATGGAAAAAAAAAAAAAAAAAAAAAAAGAGGAGGAAGAGTGCAAGTACCCATGATGATCTGCTCAAGTTTAGCCAGGGTTTCATGAGTTAGCATAGTGGAGGTGATTCTTGCTTTGCTCATTTGTATCCGCAGTGTTGTACAGCCCAGCATAGACCAGGATAGCACAAAGTGTGAAGCTCTATAGTTTGTGATTGCCAATTATTCCCACAGCTTTACTACTATAGTAAGTCTCACTCATCTCAGTGAAGGTTTGTTATAGAATAACCTTTTTCTGACATAACAAACTATAATACAGATTTGGAGTCAAGTGGAGTCAAGTTTTTTGCCTCCTAACTCTTTTTTTGAAGTGGCTGTATTCATCCTCTCACTCACCATCACAATGTTGCATCTCTTGTTTTCTTCCACTATCATTTCCATGGATATTGCTCTTCTGAATCTCTTTACTACATGCCTCCTTCCCTCTTGCAGTCTTGCTGCACAATGCTTTCTTTTCATCCTCATCCTTATCTTGCCCATGTTATCAGTGCATTAGTTAGCCAGGATCTTCACTCTTTTATCCTTTTCTCGTAAATTCTAGAAATAATCACCCGTTTCTGATACATTAATTAGCCAGTGTCTTCACTCTTTTATTCGTCTGTCAAACTCTATAACTCAGTCTTAGTTATCCCCCTTCTAATGACTTGAGGTGTTTCAAGAGAGAAGCTTTAAGACATCTGAACCAAAGTGGTCAACTTTTTTTGGGAAATCCCTCAGTAATTTTCTCCGAGTGGGACATGGATGGGACAGACTCAGTAATCAGATTGTTAGTATTGAGTCACTAGGGAGCTTTTATAAAAAAAGATTAGGTAAATTTATGGATAAGAGTGATAGCTGGAAATAGCAGGTATATTTCATGCTCGGACTGCCACACAGATCTGATTTCCTGTGGCTTTCCTTATTTTCATACGGTATTAAGTAATTATCTTTTTGAGAACAGCAAACTAAGAGGGCTCTTTTTCACTTTTTTTTGTGCCCAGCAGCAGCAGTCTTTTCTCAATGTGCTCACAACCACACCTACCACTAGACTTCTATCTTGATACACTGAGATGTACATAAGTTATCATGACTAAGAATTTAAAGCTACAGTTATCCTCATGGGCTCCTGCTTCAAGAGGCTGAGAGACCAAGACTTTTCTTTAGAGAATGTTTTGTAGGTGTAATTGTGAGAGCTGCTCGTCTTGCCTTGGCTGTACCACCTCCCAGAGCTATCTACCTGGTGTGTAGGTAGATGACTGACTGACTCATTTGTTAACTGAAGGAACAAATTGCCTCTGCTTAGTCACTTGCTTGCATAAATAACTCATTCTTTATTTTCTTTGTTACATCCCTTACTAAGTACATGGTAAGCCTTGGGAGGAATAATGGGGAATGTTATATCCCACAAGATCTTTATATGTCACTCAATTCAGTAAACAAAAACATAAAATGAAAAAAAGTTATAGATTGAAAGGATTACATGAAACATCTTACAGCAAACACGAAAGGTTATAATTCTTCAGATTTATCAAGGTATATTATATCCATACGATTCAAAAGAAGACTAAAAACTCATATAAACATTAAAACACAAGAGCCACAGTATCAATCTAATATGAGGTTACTCCAACAAAAATTCAACCTAGCAAGTTGACAAATAAACTCAATGCATAACATACTAAGTACAGTGTCACAAGCCAAACACTTACTGCACTAGCTTACTGACAACTCAAGTGTGTCTCACTTACAAAGCTTTCATGTGATGATGAACTTATTGGAGTATCTCTTACTGATATGCAGTATTGCTTGGGATAGTACTGTGAAGAGCTTTCAAGTACTGATAACCATATGATATACTACACAGTGCCAGATATTGTACTTATATAAAATTATTCAGGATACATTACTGAATCAGTCATTTATTTATTTTTTAGCCAAGGAGCCATAAAGTTAATAATCATAATGCCACAGTAAAATGTTTATGTACAACAGTATGTGCAGTGGTGGAAGTTTTAAATTTTGGCGTAAATATTTTTTCCATATGATGGTTGTCAAATTTCCAGTAATAAGTGTATTTTCAAATACTGTTATGCACATTGCATTGTGGAAAAAATATCAGTTTCCTCACTGTATGTAATTCACCTTCCTTTGTTTACTCATGATTTCATAATACTTAGAACTTTGTTTCATGATTAATTTCCTTTCAAATTTTTTGCTGAGAGAAATGACAGTACTGTGTAATGTGTCATACATACAAATGAACAGGTACTTAATGCTGTCCACATACCAATTAAGTTTTGTGTTAGCAGAAAGTGGAGCAGCTGCAGAAATAAATTTACATATTTGCCAGGATTTCAAGATTTTGCTGATGTTTTATGAAAATATTTTCCATATTAATCCCAGATTTGTCCATCATGTGAGGTTTTGGTTATGGAAGTGGGGCTCCAATGAGTGACATTATGCTGTTAGGGCAAGCAAGGCACATTACCTCAACAATAGTGAACAAGTAAATAGAGATTAATCACCTAAAAATAAAATCCAAATGGCAAGTCTCCTGATTACAATAATATTCACAGTTGTAGGCTTTACTTTAATGAAGGACAGAACTGAGCACTCATTATGAACTTTTCTCATAGAAAAGCTCAATGAGGTTAAGATTGACATGAAAACTGTCTGTGGCATTAGTCAATTATTAACCTGTGGCCTCAATTAACACATCACGTCACTGCTTTCATGATTGAAAAGTCGTCTTTCCTGTGATGAAAGCTGCTAAGACAATTACAGTGAACTTTAGATCTTGCAGAAACATGTATGGTTATCAGTAAAATGTGGTCTGTGACTCATCCTAATTATTTACAGTTTTGTACAGAATGTATTTACAAAATAATAAACAAAATATTTCCTACCCCAGTTACAGATATATATTATCACTTAATGCAGCAATCAAGCCAATATAAGTGACTAGTTTTATATATTCATATACACAAAAAACTAACTGTGCTTTTCACTATACAGCTTACATCCTGTTGCTAAAAACAAATACAAGGTGAAAATATAATCAGCTTTAAGATTCTGCTCAGGAACATCAAACAAGTTTCAAATTATCACATCAACATGTGTAGATGCTAAGAAATGTGAAAAATTTGTACCACTCCTTTCACGGGTAACAAATGTCTTCAGGTTTGTGATGGACGAGATTGGATATAGTACACCTATCGTAGCCTAGCCTACCTACCTCCTGCTACCTACCTCACTATAAAAGCTTGAAAGAAAAATAGATCTAAGCCCACAAAATGGACTTCATATAAATGTACCAATCACAGGTCTTGAAATGACAAGGAGCTTGAGACTGTGTTCTCATGTTTAACTTTTTTTTTTTTTTTTTACAGATGAAATATGTAATTGACTTCTTATGACGTGCCACTAGTGTCCCTAAATGACTGGAAACCTATTAGTAGTACTCAGGCAGGAACATATTAGTTGTTTTTACATCGATTATTGTTTTTGGCTTGAACAGTACGTACGTATGTATTAATTTAGTCACAATAAGCATCCTAATATTGAGTGATATGAAACCATTACATGAAGAGCCTAAAAGTTACCTTGGTTTCATGATTGTCTGTTTTATGGCTGACAGATTGTTTTTTTCTTAGTGTCTACCCTCTATTGCCTAATCTCACTTACAGAGCACAACATTTCTATGTACACAAAATACAGACTGACCCTAAGAGATTTGTGTAGCCTCAATATTTGGAAGTTACATGCAGTTATTGGTTACCATTTGCAGGGGTGCTGACAGTAGTAGTAGTAGTAATGCTTCTTGAGATCATGATAAACATATGCCTTCTTTCATCAAGCTTCTATTGATTGATAAAAAACAAAATTGAGTACTTTGCTCCTTTAATACAGCTACTTGTAGTAACAGGCAATATTAATAATAATCTACACCTTAGGTGGTCTACATATATTTCAGTTTACCCACATGTATGTAAATACTCTTCCTTCTGAAACTCGTATAATTCTTGACTTTGTATGCCTATATATATATTTTTATGCAGATAAAAAAAATCAAGTAGAGTAGTTCACAAGTATATATATACACTGTGGTTTCCTAGTAAATAACAAATGGTAATGTGTGAATATAACCAAATTTGCTTGGATTCAGTCCGATAGAGATGTCTAAGTTTATAGCATTATATAAGTCTTTACTTCCACACCTATACGTGTATATGTATAATATATTCATGCCATTTTTACGTAGCTAATCAGACACTCCCAAACACTGTGTAACAAGCACTAGAAGCAAGTAGTTTATAGTATGTACGTATTGACTTTTTTTTCATCTAAATGGACTTCTTAGTTCTTGAGGGTGACCTCTTGCTCTAGCATGGCATCCAGCTCATCAGTCAGGTTGGCCAGCATGTTCCCGATGTCATTCAGCACATCACCAGTTCCATCGGGGGAACTGAAAAGAAAAATTACTTTTTTATAACTTGTGTTTTTCTCTTTCACAGATGGAGGGAAACAAAGAACATAAAGGGCAAAGAAACACAGGCAAAACTAATTCATAAGGTTAGTTGATCAGCTCTGCTTTATGAAAATAATGGAGGCTATTGAGTTGCCATAGATCAGTAAATCTGTACAGAGAAAACAATGTTTTTTTCAACTTATGAGCATATATTGTTTTCAGCTTCATCACCAGAACACCAGTCCTTTGTGTTGGAGGCTGTGTTGAAGGCATGAGGTAAAAGGGGAGTGTGTGTGTGTGTAGTGCACTTATTTTCATATGAGAGGCTGTGGTGAATGACTGTGGTTTGTAAACATACTGTGGAGGGCATACTGTGGATATGCAAGTCTGAGAGAGAGAGAGAGAGAGAGAGAGAGAGAGAGAGAGAGAGAGAGAGAGAGAGAGAGAGAGAGAGAGAGAGAGAGAGAGAGAGAGAGAGAGAGAGAGGGGGGGGGGGGATGGTGACTCCACCCCTTTACTCTTCTCCCCCTCACATCCCACATTCCCACACTACTATACTATTGTATATACAACTGCCATCTTGCCATCTCCTGTCACACAGCCATGCATCACATGAACCTCCATAATTCTTAGTCAATCAATTTTCTTTGCTGAACACTCACTCTGAAAACTTCCCTGTCACACACCCAGCTTGCTTTGCTCCTACAGTCTTTCCCTATTCTTACTGTTTTCCTTCCTACCAGAAAATGTTCATGGATTTTTCACTGGAAAAAGCAATTATGAAGTTACACCACACTACTGTAACTGATCCTTTAAAATTCATGAAAGCTGCTGATATAGGATTCATGTATCAGTTACCTTGAATTTGATTTTGATATCTGTCCAACAGAGGCATCAGTTGTAGCAATGGGATTCTGGCGAAGGGGAGGTTGGGCTTCCTTGCGACGGAGTGCTGGCGAGGAACGTGGTGAGGAGTGAGGAGAGTTGCGGGTGTCTAGCACAGTCAAGCCTGGGTGGGGACGGCAGGCTCGCTGCTTGATGGTTCCAGCATTCTCATTTGCAAATGGCAAAGACTCTGAGTCGGTGCTGGAGGTAGACTGAAAATAGACATGGTTTTTGTGAGGATTCTGCTGGCACAAGAAACCATTCATATTATCCTTCGTTTTCCTCTACATATTTTCTCTAATGAAGTATGCAAGGCTGATTGATGCAAGTACCTCATATGTGAAAGTTGTATGCCATATGATGTACAAAAAGAATAATATTAGTCAGTGCTTGGTTGAATTCAAAGGAGCAAGCAACAAAATTAACTAAATATTACATGGTGAACTGTATCTTTTAAATCTGTAAATAAAGTATTACAAGTAAAGTGACATCAATATAACTTAAGAAATACTAGTCAGGAGCAAAACATGAATGATGGCACAGAGAAAGGGGACTGACTTTTATATGAAGAGGCTCTGAAATGGAGGATTAATAATTGTCATGGTAGACAAAGTACAAGATGTTTGAAGACAACAGCAAAGGTATATATATATATAATACTATGAATAAAGTGTCATTTCTGAAATACATCCCATCACAAAGACAATGAACAAATTTAAAGGTGTAGAGAAAACTAATGATGACTGAGGACACACAAAATAACTATCAACAATAATTTAAGCTTACAGACAACCTAAACAACAAAAAATGTAGCATGTAGCAGAAACACTTGCTTCCCTGTGCTCACCTTAAAGCTAGCATTGGAATCGTTTCGCCTTGGCCGAAATCCTGTGGACCCATCTTCATCTGAGGAGGTGGTGGAGGTTTGGGATGTTGCTAAGGAGTCACTAGTCATTGATGAGGTTGTAATGGTGGAACTTGCAGTGATGTGTGTGGCACTGGCCATCGTGACACACGTTAGGGGTGGTGGCGGTGGAGGAAAGTCATCGGGTAGGTGTTGGTGGTTGGCACTGTCGGGAGGGGCAGGAGGAGGAGGGAGGTCTGGGGTGACATCTGGCTGCAAATTATTCTTGATCCCCATGTAGCCGTAAGACAATCCTCGGCGCAGGTATCCATACTGGCTGTCCTGACTTGCTGCCTCCTTGGAGCTCTCACTGATGGAGTTTGAGCGGCGAGGGGGTGGTGGCGGGATCTTCTTTGGGGTTCCCTGTGGCGTGTTGTTTGAACTTCCACTTCCCTGACTTGAGCTGTAACTCTTTTCCGAATTCTGTCGGTTCAGTGTCTTCAAATTCAGTTCCTTCATGCAGATTTCTTCCCCTTGAGTTGTAGGCTTCTTGAGATTCATCCCGTCCTTAATGAACTGTGGCACTTCATGGACATCTGCTCGAGTCTTTGCAGTCACTTTGGCGACGGGTCTGAGCTTGTTGGCAGTGCGAGGTCTGGGTAGCGTTCCTCCACCTTCGTAATTATTTGCATACTCATTAGTTGGCGTGATGTCACCGTCATCCATAGATCTCTGAGGATGAGATGAATTTAAATTTGAAGGTGCAAATGGTCTTGGTGGAAGATTGCCAAGCGACATCGGACCTTGGGGATGACCTGCCATTCTGTTGTCAGGGTGGAATGTCTGGTAGGTGCCATATATTGGCTCCTCGAGGCTCTCAATGCTGCGTCCCCTGCCTCCTGGCCTGACCTGCACAGCAACAACGTCTGGGCGATACTGGACTTGCCCTGGCCCAGGGAGAGGATGTGATGGCCCGGCTGGAAGCTTTGAGCCAGGAGGAGAGGGGCCTTGTTGACCACTGAACTGGTTGGACTGATGGTACTGGGCTGGGTGCTGTGGCATGGGGTGGATGTGGGCCTGTGGGGGAGGCATGGGGCCATACTGAAGGTTGGGATTATAGTGAGGTGCGACTCCATAGTGAACGCCAGATTCTGGGAAGCCACTTAGTCTGTTATGTTCCGTGTTCCCATAATGTCCTGAGCCAGAGAATGTCCGGAACTCTGGGACGCCACTGAACTGTTCACGTCCTTCGCATTCACGGGGAATCATGATCTCGTGAGTCCCATAAACTGGCTGGCGAGAGTCCTGGGAGGTGGTGAACTTCTTGCCTGCCATGATGTCTTTGACGCGCTTGATGGCCAACATTACCTGCAATATGCATGGTGTTTTAGTTCATATTTATGTGAAGCCTAATGTATGAAAATAGAGGAATCTCAATTATTGTTGTTGGATAATGCTTTAACAAATTGGATTTTTTTTTTTTTTTTTTACTATAGTCTTTATGAACTACCATATTTTAATTTTTTTTTTGTTGCCCTTGACCAGAGCTCCTTTTACATAAAAAGATAGAAAAAAAATAATGAATTGTAACAAGAAAACATGTAAACAAGATTACTAATGAAAAAAGAAAAAACTGTAATAAGAAAAACATGTAAACTAGTATGAAATACCAATCATTTATCTATGCTGCACAACAAATTCATCTCTGCATGAAGAGGAAAACTCCTCACTCTTTCACTGAGTCTCATTAACAGGTCCAGAAGCAACAATTTCCTCACATGCACTTCTAACTGAGTTGAAGGCACAGGACTGACTGTCTGCTTCATGACCTGGCACATTACTGAACTTTTTGTGATTTACTCAAATATATTTTGCTGTGGACATGATAAAGTAATTTAAGTAATAGTTATTAAAATATAACTTCAGTTAATATATAAAGCTGCCATAATATTTTAATAACTGCTGTTGCTTTTTTTTTCATGTTTGTGTAAAGAAAGGACTCCTGAACTAGACAAAAGTGGTAGGTGTGACATTTGAGTTAATATGTACAGCTTGAATTTCTTTTATCTTCCCAAGTGCCAATCCACAACACAGGGAAAGGAGGGTGAAGAGAAGGAATGGGTTGTATGCCACTTGCACCAGCCACAGACTGTGTTTTGGATGCACAGCTGGATAAAGTGATTAGTAATTTCTTGAGTAATTGTATTCAAAAGATGTACAACTGATTTTGAATCTTGATGTCTTGATGATACATCAACTTAATAATTAATCTGAGGGTTGGATTGCATGAAGTTCTGATTTAGTGCAACAATTTCACTGTTGGTCCCTGTAATCACACTTGAAAAGCTTCAAATTTTAGAGAGAGAGAGAGAGAGAGAGAGAGAGAGAGAGAGAGAGAGAGAGAGAGAGAGAGAGAGAGAGAGAATAAATAAATAAACAAACAGTCAGTGCCTGGAAATTAATAAGTTAAAAAGTTATTTACATAATAGCTGACTGCCTTAATATCTTGAAACATTAGAATAAAATATATGGAAGTAGTGTACCTTCTTCTGATGCCCTAACTTAGTGATGCCAATATCCTCCAAGTCTTCCCAGGTGAGCTGCGTCATCTGCTCCACGGAGACGTACTTCTGCTGCTTCAGTGAGGTGGTGTACTCCTCGAGGCGCAGCAGAGATAACCAGTCCTCCAGGCGACCCTGTGGACGGAAGAAAGAGAGGATTTAATATACACAGATATGCCTCATTTTTTCATCACAGTTTTTGGCTACTAACACTAACACTTTACCTTTCATAACATTGCATTTTTGTGTGTGATTAAAATTTAATAATACTTTAGATTCTATTCCCTGCCAACACACATTCTATGCTCACCAGCTACCTTGTCTTTGGTCGGTCACAAAATAACAAAGTAACATTTTCTATTTGGCACATCAATTCATGAACTTACTTGTCTACTACCTGTCATGTGTCTGGCATGCCCATTCAATAACCAAAATATGCACAACTTTTACTGCCATGGGTAAACAATATCTGATAGAAGGTAAAGAATGTTTCTGTAAAATTCAAGAACAAAAACAATTTTTAAACTTGCTCAATCAAAAATAAGAAATAATCTGGCTACCTTATACATCATTCAAAAAATTACATGCTCTAAAAATATTTCAACTAAAAACTACATAAAACAATTCTTACTGGAATGAAGTCAGGCAGTCCATCAGATATGTTGAGTCTGGTTATCTCAGCCTTGAGTTTCTTGCGGTGTGCTGGCTTTGTCACACCAATTGCATTCAAATCCTCAGGTGTCATCCGGGAAATAGTTGGCATGTCATAACCAGCTGACAGGAATTTCTCATAATATTCTTCAAAGCGGAGATCTGTCAACCATGCTCTCAGCACCTCAGAATCCTGGCAACAGTAAACATTATTTTAAAACATGAACACCAGTATTTGTATATTTTTCAAGACATAATTATTGAGGATACATTCTAAAGCAAAACTGTTACATCATCATGTGTTTGTGGTTGGTGTGGTGAAAGCTGTGTGTAGCAGAGTATGTGGAGTAACTGGAGAGAATGAAGTGCACAAGTGAAGTAGAACAGAGAGCTTCATCCTGAATAATTGTAAGTAAATGGGTTAGGTCTCAAATGTACATAGTAAGAAAGCTACATTGAGAATAATAATAATTAACTTAAAGACAGTTGTGATACTACTGTGGACACAGCTTGCTGAGGATAATACAAATTGTTATTTTAAAAGCAGCTATGTGTGTGAGATGTGGAGAGACATTGCATTAGGAATATTATAAGATAATTTGAATGCAATTCCACAAGAAACTACAATAGACACTTACACTAGCCACTGTGCATTTCTTTACTCATTAATGTGATTGTGTATTATTATTTATGGTACCCAGTGATGCAGTGAACAGCAATGTGTCTGGAAACCTGTCACCACAACATAGCTGAGCTCATGACCTGGCATGGCACAGCTGCACACACAAAGGTAACTCTGCTCTCCATCCATCCTTTCCAGTCATGGGCAACAAAGGTGTACCTATAAAAGCACCATAAAGGGTGTGGTAGTGTCCTATGGCAGCTGTAAATGATATGCACCAAGCTCTGAGGGGCAAGGAAATAAGCATCATGGCATGCTCCAAATGGAGGGACTTCCATGATAACCTCTCCTTACTTGACAAGCTGCCTAAGATGACTACCAAATCATTTCAATTTTCCTACAACTTATTTCTTGATGTGTTCTTTGCGATATTTAAAAGAATGATAAAGAAAAAATAGTATTGGCATGAACACAAAAACTGTCCACAAACAGAACTGTTGAACATAGCACATTGTTTTCGGAAGAAATTATGATACCACCATGATTAATCTGTGAGCTATGCAAGTAATGTGGAATTGTTTTAGGAAGAAATTATAATGATACCACCATGATTAATCTATGAGCTATGCAAATAATGAGGCGGCAATTTAAAACTGAAAGAATTACCCACTTAATATGCAACACTCAATGATGAGAGCAGTATCATTATTTTATGAGGTCTGAAAAATTGAGGTCCATTCCTTTTTCTTCTGAAGTCTGTTCTATCTGAGATAAGCTCACCAGCACTGCCTTTGTGATACTGCACCTGCCTGAGCCACATTACAATTGGTCTATGAATGTCTCTGCTTACTACAGCCTTCCTTGTTACACCATCATTCTACCTTCAACTTACATATACGCAACATGTCTAACCCTGTCATCCTCTCTGTCCATTTGTGAAAACCCCTGTACTGTGCAACTTGAAAACAAGTAACATGCCCAACCCAAGTCACTTTCACCCTTACTGTCCACTATGAAAATCCCATATAATCTGGGGGTTTCCATTATTTCACTGATACTCTAAAATTTCATGAGAGCTTCTTAATCCTCACTTTGTCATCTCCAGCAGTAACACTTTATTTATAACTGAGTTCAAGAGGGAGATTTCTAAACACTTCCCTAATTTTGGATAAAGTTTTTGCTCTGTTTTAGAGACTGGCACCTTCAGTGGGCCTTTTTTTACTATCCTTTTTATAGCCTTTGGTCAGTCTTCCATAAAAAATCATCTTTTTTATGTAAGTGAGGCATTGATCAAGGGCATTAAAAACATGAAAATAAGGCCCAATGAGAGTGCCATCCCAAAGGAAAGGTCAAAAGGATCATCCAGAATTGAAGGATAAGTGTTTTAAAACCTCTCTCTTGAAAGAGTTCAATTCATAGGAAGGAAAAAAATACAGGAGCAGGTGAAGTAAAAAAACCTGCAGTAGTAGCATGTGAGTGAACAATGCAGAAGTTGGGAACATTGTGAAAAGTGTATGATGATGGTAATCTTAAAAAGCCCAATTACTGGTGCTCACCCTGACGCCATTGTTGAGGAGCTCCAATACATTGACGTGAGGAGTGTTGTCGTGCTCCATGGACCCCAGGCTGGAGCTGGACGAGTGGTAGCTGTGCCGCAGGATGGATCCACTGTCATAACTCTGCCCACTTAATCTGTGCAAAATAAATACATAGATAAGTAAACAAATATAATAAATTAAATGTGATAAAATAGACTGAACAGGATGATAGAAGATAAGAATGAATGAAATTAAGGGAGGTTGCAAGAAGCCATATGGCCAACACATGGCAGACACAGTATGAAATATACCTACCTATTTCCACTTATTTTTCCTATCTATCTAATCTTTCAAAGTACTCTAATGACTCAACTCTAACAACTTGATTACTGAGTCTATTTCTTTAATTTACCACTATTTTGGAGCAAATTCTTACCTATCTCCTTTTTAAATCCAGTTTTATCAAGCTTGAAACCATTATTACTTGTTATTAATTAATCAAATGGAATGTGATAAAATATACTGAACAGACTGATAGATTACACAATATGCTGATAACCTTAAAGATTTCCATCACATTTCTAACTTAGCATACAATAATGAATGTATAGTGATTAAAAAATCACATTGTACAAGTATGAGGAGTGTCTAAACAGATATATGCCACTAAAGTGAGTGTATAGGATTTGAGCTTAGGCCATACTATCCTATCTCCATATCTACTCCTATTTAATTCAGGTCCTTAAATCATCAATGTCATAAGTTTATACTACTTGCACTAATCCATTCTATTTGACAATACTTTTTGGCAATGCTTATGTATGAGCTTTCTTTACATTTTACTCAGGTCCTCCATAATCTCTGCTCTGCTTAGAACATCAAGTCCATCTCCCTTTTCCTCTTCTTTTTCCTCTAATGTTGGTTGATTAATTTAATTAAAGTGGGAGGAAAGTGAGTGTTAATGCTGAGTGGAACTAGCAGGATAAAGATGAGAGACAGCAACAAAGCTGAAGACTTCCTTGCCATGGCCATCCCCCTCAGAGGATGAACAGATAGATGGAATTAATAACAATCCCATATTACAAAAAAATCATATGAAAATGTATTCACTCTGGAAATGTTGAGATTCATTAGGAAGTGGCAATGGAAAGGAGACCCCTGAGGTATCTTGAAGAGCATTAACTTAGCTGGTGTGCCCCTCTCTTCATAGTGTATCTTGATTTGCCAAGTTTATGGATAACCCAGTATGTGTGGAGTCTATGGCAAGGTTTAAGTGATAGCTGGTGCACCCTCTCTCTTCATAGTACATCTTGATTTGCCACATTTATGGACAACTCAATATGTATGGAGTCTATGGCATGATTTATGAGAGAAGCTCCTGTAATGAATGGCTTCCATCCTTCCCTGATGGCCCTTCATGTACTTAGCCCCTCATCATCTGGCAGAGGCAACACCTCACCTGTGCTGGTGGGAGTGGGTGGTAGTGGAGGCCCTGCCTGAGTCCAAGGAAGTGGTGGAGTTGCGACAGCCACCAGAGGAAGCTGTTGAGCCAGTGGTGGACGAGCCACTTCCTGAGCCTGGACTGGATCGACCTGGGGACTGTAAGGAGAGGTGATAGTCAGTTATTATGAAATGGGATTAGAAATGATGTCGCCTTTTTCGAGCAAGGGACAGATGAGAGACTTCAGAGAGTAGCTCCCTTGCCAGAATGGCACAGAACTCCTAAGTGACTAAATAGATGGATCTTACTGTAAACATATAAATTAGTGAGACAGGTAATGCTGATTGCCATGAAGAAGCAACTCATGTAAGGCTCAATGGGTGAGGCAGATGACACAAGAATGTCATAGAGGTGGGAGACAGAAAGCTTGGAGCTAATGTAAGACTATGTGTACAGTAATGCACCAAGTTTAGTGCAGTACACAGTAGTAGTATCAAAATGGAGTACTGATAACCAAGGGAGACCATTCAACCTCAAACTACTATTTACTAGACAATTAACTAATGGTCGTCTAAATATTAAATTGGCAGGGTTCTTTTTAAATCTCTTATCTCTATGTGGTGTAAGATCTCAACAGAAATGACCAGTATTTTTGTGAAAGATATGAAGTAGCTCTGCCATGTAAGAGTGAAGTTTTTGCTAAAGGTTCTAGTTTGAAAAATTTGGACTCATTCTTGGATCATAAAAGTTTGCTCAGAGTTATAGGCAGACTTTAAAATGCAGAACATTCACCTGCACATCAATGCCCTGGTCCTCAAGTGATGTCTGGTGCTGGTAAGTGAGGTAGCCATATGTGCCTTCAGGCGGCATGTGGTGTGGGGAGCCAGGGGACGTCTTGGAGCACATCAGGTGGGCAAACTGAGGCACCTGTTGCTGTGAAGACAAAATGGGTGAAATTGCTATCACTGCATTATGGATATGTAAGAATGTAATGTAATATATCTGGTATTACAACAGTTAAGTTGGGTGTTAGGTACAGTATATAATATTCTTCTCCTTTCTCTTCGGTAAGCAACATACTGGAGTAGTTATGTACTCTACAACTGACCATATTCACACCATCAATCAAATACACAGTGTAGAAAATTATGTAAAGGGCACTAAATAAATTTTCATACACTACGTAAAAGCCTTGGACTCTTCAAAGACCCCAGGTTATAAAGGCACTCCAGAAAATAAGAACATAAGAAAATGAGATTACAAAAGGCCAGCCCTAAAAATGAAAATAAAGAAAACCCACAGCAGAGAGTAGATCTAAAGATAAGTAGGGAAAGAGAGTAAAGAATGACATTTGCACACCAGAGTGACTATGCCATGAAATTTCAGATCCTGAGACACAGACATTCCGACAAAACACTTTGGACCTACCTGGTGAGGAGCATTAGGGAAGGTGAACTGCTGCTGGTTGTGGTAGTGGGAAGGAGAACTATTGGCCAGGGGCTGCCCTCCACCTCCCCCACCGCCGTCTGTTGTGGTGGTGGTGGTAGTGGTGGCGGTGGTAGTGGTTCCCAGGCGGCCCAGCTGTCCATGGTCACAGCTTCCTCCAGTGCTGCCGCCTCCAGTGACTCCTCCACCTGCTGGCAAAAGATGACATTAAGAAACCTGCAGATCAAGCGACTGTAAGGAAATGGTTAGGATCCAGATGAACTAGCTGACATCCTTCAAACCAACCATCACTTAGCTGACATCCTCCAAACCAACCAACACTTTGCTGACATCCTCCAAACCAACCATCACTTAGCTGACATCCTCCAAACCAACCAACACTTTGCTGACATCCTCCAAACCAACCAACACTTAGCTGACATCCTCCAAACCAACCATCACTTAGCTGACATCCTCCAAACCAACCAACACTTTGCTGACATCCTCCAAACCAACCATCACTTAGCTGACATCCTCCAAACCAACCAACATTTAGCTGACATCTCTTCCTGTTGGCAAAGGACAACATTGAGAAACCTGCAGATCATGTGACACTAAGGTCATGTGACAGTAGGATCATGTGACAGTAAGGAATTGGCAAGGATTCACACTAGTCAATGTCTCATGAACCAAGCAATAATTTGTCAATATCTCTTAAAATAAAGAATAAATAGCCGTTACCTCCCAAGCCGAGTAATAATCATCCGGTATTTTCCAAACTAAGCATTAAAAAGTTAATATCTCATATACTATACAATAACCAGTCAATACGTCTCAAACCAAGCAATAATTAGCTCATATCCTACACACAAAGTAATAGCCAGCTGACATGTTGTAAGTCAGCAATAATCAGCTGATATCTACACAACTAAGCAATAACCAACTGACATCTCCAGAACAAAGCATTAAAAAAAAAAAAAAAAAAAAAAGCAGATTGACACTACACATGGCTGACAAACATAGTATTGCAGCTGTCATTCTCTTGCCATGGGAAAACAACGGCCTCTCCTACATCATCCTTTATATAACCATGTATCTATAAAGCAATGTACTTGTAACCTAACTTGTCGAAGAAACATAATCTCTACTGCCTCAGTACAATTCTTTACCCCTTCCTCTGCCATCATCTTGGTAATAATAAACCGGAACATGAGAATATAAAGGGAACTGCAAAAGGCTTGTTGGTCTACACAAAGCAGTTCCTTATTACTGTGTCGGTTCCCAAAAATGTGGCCTTGATGTTTGGTTAATTCTGTATTCTCAAATGTTTCAGGGTCTTACCTCAACAACTTTCAACAGACTTTAGCAGAAGTTGTTGGTGTTTTCTGGGCGCGTGATAGTTAAACAAGGATTCTGCATCACCAGTGAAAAATGCACCGAGAATATGGGAAATCTCTTCTGAGAATACTGGCTCAGGAAGATGACAGAAGGTATCAAGCATTACATAGAGTAAACTTTGGTAACATTTCTGAATGACCTCACACTGAAAACATACAGTTTCTTCACTAATGTCTCATATTACTTACATCAAGTTATGCAAGTCACAACGTTAAAATGATTTGGTGACCGCTGTTCTCCTTGACGTGACTCGGCGTAGCCTTCATCTCAATACTTCCTTGAGCCTCCGCTTTCCTCATTCACAAGCATTACAAACAGGTCTTTCTTTCTACTGCTTTTACATCCATCTGCTGCATCCTACTCATCTCTCCTGACGTGCCCCAACCTTATCTTCAGCGTTTCTCACTTTCTTCCTACCAAGATCCACCTCTGCATACTCTTCCCCACGCACTCGTGTCTCCTCCTGACGTGCCTAAACCTTCTTACTTCCAATTTTTCTTCTACATATACCTATTTCCAGCAACCTCCTCATCTCTCCTTACATGTACATATATTTTCTCAGGTCTATTTCTCTCCTGTCTAGATTCAACTCCTGCACCCTCCTCGTATGTCCTCCTAACGTGACCAGCCTCCTCTCAAATCCTCCTCTTTTCCTGCCTCGATCAGTGATTCGCAATCTCTGTGACTATCACCAAAGTGCCGCCTAATTTTCCTAGATAGTACACTCGCTCAAAAAAAAAAAAAAAAAAAAAAAAAAAAAAAAAATCAGTGCATAATATGATTGTGCTTCTATATAGTGATTCGAAAGGTGTGGAATGAGACTATCGAAATATATCTCTATAATATCACCACTGGCATCTCAGCACTCCCCTTTCCCAATATATACTTATCGTCACTGGTCTCAAAACGTTTAGCCTGAAGTATACAATGATACTTTTTTGAGCGAGTGTACGAGTGTTCTCGAGTAAAAATCTTAAGTCTGTATCCCACCGAATACACAACTACACAATGCAAACGAACAGACGTACACCAGATAGGAAGCACGAACAGTCCCAGTCATTCTTAGATTCTTGGATGAAAAATAATGATGTAATGTATGAAGGCTGAGGTGGTGGTGGTAGCGGTGAAGGTAATGGTTTGGAAGGATGGGGTTGGGGGGCACTAACTACCACCACAAATGGACAACTAATGGTACTTCTCCATCCCTCCCTCCTTCCCTCCCCTTCCCCTTATCTCGCCTCTCTTAAAATCTTTGCAAAGTGGTTTCTTAGGTGATTTTTTTTCTATGGGCTTAAGATCTTATATTTTTACTCAGGTTTCTCTCTCTCTCTCTCTCTCTCTCTCTCTCTCTGATACTTATGTTTTTATGACTGGTCCTTTAAGATATCCTCAGTAAAAACAAACACTGCTTTGTTACTCCGTCCTGTCACGATACAAGGACAAGGGAAGTGGGGGCGGAGGACAGAACAAGGAAAGGAGACAGCAGGACAGGAAAACGGGGCGTCGCGGAGCACACCATTAAAAAAAAAACAAAAAAAAAAACAGCAGGAAGAACGGCCGTGTAAGAAGCAAGGAAGGAGGCGGGGAGCAGGAAGGAGGGTGGGAGGGAAGGTGGGTAATGAATATATTTCGATTCTTATCAATACGTATGACTGTTGCTGCATCCTGTTTAATTAATTATCATTATTATTTCTTTTTTGTGCGTGTGTTGCGTTAAGTACTTAATTAAATACTATCCAACTGAATTATCATGTCCATCTCACTGCACACGGTAATTAATAAAATAAATAAATAAATAAAATAAAACAAACAGAAAACACACAGGAACAACACTTAGTATGTATTGTAAGAGGACAGATAAGCGATTACATGTTTCTACAATAAACCCACCACCACGCAAGTTCTATTAGTGAACACAGTCACTATAAACACAATGCAAAACAAGTTGTGTGAGATCATAAAGGAATAAAGGAATATAATTATATATATATATATATATATATATATATATATATATATATATATATATATATATATATATATATATATATATATATATATATATATAAATGAACATTATTGGAACAATACTTAAGTTACTAGGACAAGGAAGAGCTGAGCGTCCGTCTCTGCCATTGTTCAGATCGAGTCTGTCCTAACCGGCACAACTTGGCTCGTATTCTTAAAAGCTTCGAAGTCTTATATCGACAATTGTTAACTGGTTACAGAAAAAAAAATAATGTGCTTTTCAAGAGCATTTTCATAATTCTATTGATAATTTATCCAGAATTCTTCATCATCAGTAGAGAAAAAAACAAAAACAAAAACAAAACAAACAAACATGGGAATCTATTACGCACGAGAGCCAGAAATGTTTAAGAATACAAACCTTTGCTCCCGTCTACACCTTCCCTCACCCAACACCCGGCTCGCCACGTCACAACGAACCCTTCACACGACGCACTCCGAAACACACTCAACAACTACATACACACACTGATCTTTGACCCTTTCACCAGTAGCACACTCTTAATCGTAACCCAGCCCTTAATAACACTTTATCCAACCCACTAGTATTAATCACAGAACATACAGTAATACACAACAGTGTACAGGATAAAATAATGGTATAAGGGAATATCATGTGTGTGTGTGTGTGTGTGTGTGTGTGTGTGAACAATCATGTTTTTTACTTTGAACACACACACACACACACACTATGCTTGAAAATATATCTTGACTGTCAACAAATGGTGATGTTCAGAATTTACCTTGTCTCTCTCCGTCAACAAAGTGTCTCTTGAATGATGGGCCTTCAAAAATAGTGTGAGTCTGGTGCACTACTAAGGTGTGTTTTGGCCTACTGACAGTAACGCGTTCAGACAAATGATGCGAACATAAGAAAATTAGGGAAGCTGCAAGAAGCCATCAGGTCTACACGCGGCAGTCCCTGTAACAACTACTACTACTACTACTACTACTACTACTACTACTACTGCTATTACTACTAATTCTTCAACACTTAATGGTACGAAATTCAACACTTGTCTCTCGTCGGTCGAAAGGAAGGAAGCAATGTCGAAGTTGACAAGTGTTAGAATTAAATACCTTGATCAGTAATTTGAAGTACTTCGGAGTCTTAAAACGACAATTTTGAAGGCTACATTATTGGTCGGATTTTAATGTGTGTATTTTTTCATCTGATTATGAAGGATATTTGTTAAACTATCATTAGAATTAGGAAGACATTCTTGAAAATCTCAATAATTTACATTTGTGACTTTTGAAAATATTCCAGACGCCACCGACAAACACCTTTGAAAATGCGTGAGTGAGTCTCGGTAACACAAACCTGACGTCATCACTCCTTATAGTAAGTCTCGCCGGCCACCGCCACTATGACGAAACTGTTCTTTCTGGTCCAAACACACGCACTGTTACACGATGCGCCATGTCGAGAGAACTGGCGTGAAGAATTTTTGGTGGCGAGGGCGCGGCTCCGTCAGGTGAAGGTGTGGGCGTCCCATGTGAAGGCGAGATTCCTTGGTATTTACTCAAGGGACACTCGAGAAAGTCGGTGAGCAGCGTGCCTCGAGGTGAACAGCAGTGCCCGGGGTGGGCCATAAGGACTGTAACCGCTGTGTTCACTCACTCAATGGCACCGCAATAACATAACTCTCCATTCACAAGTTGCAATGTGAATTAAAACCATTCAGCCAGTATTTCTTGACGATATGCAGCACCAACAGCAGCAACATCAGCATCAACAACAACAATGAGAAGAACAAGAACATAAACAACTGCATTACTACTACTACTACTACTACTACTACTACTACTACTTCTAAACAAGAATTCAGTAACAACAAAAGCCAGGGTTCGGTAAGGCCTCTTATATGCAGACAGGAAAAGAGGATTAAGTGACGAATGTTTCTATGTTTATTTAAGGAACAGCGAGTGTGGTCACCGATCTGTAATCTTTTATACTCACGTTTTGGGAAGCGACAACAAAGAATGCATTTTTTTCTTTAGTTTTTGTAGCTCTTGGCAAAGCTCAATCCCCCTATTTCTTTATTCTCATTTTGGGAAGCGACAACGAAGCACGCATTTCTCTCTCTCTCTCTCTCTCTCTCTCTCTCTCTCTCTCTCTCTCTCTCTCTCTCTCTCTCTCTCTCTTCAAAACCACCATCGCCAGTGTGTGCGCATGTCGCCAAGGTCCTCACGGCGCAAGCTGGGTGGCCTCTACCAGACTCCCTCCAGCTGCTGCCAGGCCGCCCAGCTTGTGCCGCGCCCACTCCTGACACCACTTGGCGCTGCCGGGGAAGGCTAGTGGATCTCCCCAAAAGGACATCCGTGGTTCCAGCGACAGTGAAGGCCCGTGGAGGTATGCGGTCGCCAGAGGAGGTAGGAGTGGATATGGGGAGAGACAAGGTAAGAAGAGTGGGCGAGTCTGAAGACGACACGACACACTAGCTGCAGTCTTCCGAGAGTGGATCAGATTGAGGGATGGATATGATGAAGTGAAAGGTGCATAGCTTGTTGTTTTTACACAAGAGAAGTGCTACGGTAAGAAAAAAAAAAGCGAAAAAAAACTCGCAAGATGCCGGTTCCTAAAGAGGACAGTCCAAAAGAATGTCAGAAATTATGAGAAATGTTTTGAAACTTCCCTCTAGACACCATCTAAGTCACCAGTAGGAATATGCGCAGCATCCGGCAGGAAGTTCCAGGGTTTACCAGTAAAGGGGATAAATGACAGAGTGCCGATTAACTCTTGCATTAGGAAAGTGGACAATAGGAGATGAGATAGATATACAAATATACGATAGATAAATAGACATAGATCAAGAAGCAGATAAATAAACAGATACACATACATGGATAGATAAAACATACACATATAAAAAGATGGATAGATAGATAGATAGATAAACAGATAGACAGATACAGATAGATAAATGGACAGAATGACAGACAGACAGATGGACAGAGACAGGCAAGCACAAACATAAATAAATAAACAGACAGACATATAAACAGATTAATACATAAGCAGACAGACCGACAGAGAGATAAATAGTAGAGATAAACAGAGATTAAATATGAACGACGGACAGACTGATACATGAAAATACAACGTTAGCAGAGAGTTCTTAGTCAAGGGCATCAAAGAAAGCCTGCAATAACTAATCAGTCCATAAAATACGTACTGTAGTAAGGTGTTAGTTCACATTATTATCCCCCGACAAATAAGACGAAGAGCGATAGGAACACTTCGAGCAGCCTGTGAAATGTGGCATCATAAACTGTGTCTTTTATGGCACCGGAGACCACGGAACACCTCTCTCTCTCTCTCTCTCTCTCTCTCTCTCTCTCTCTCTCTCTCTCTCTCTCTCTCGTTCGTTCCATCGCTCCTTCCTTCCTTTTTTTTTCTTATACTTCTTCTTGTCGTCATTCTTTTTCTTTCTTTTATCACACGTGTCCTTGCTAACTTATTTTCTCTTTCTTCCTACTCCTCCCCCCCCTCTCTCTCTCTCTCTCTCTCTCTCTCTCTCTCTCTCTCTCTCTCTCTCTCTCTCTCTCTCTCTCTCTCTCTCTCTCTCTCTCTCGTGCCGAAAAGAAGATATCAGAAGAAGGGAAGGGAAGGGAAGGAAAGGGACGGGAAGGGAAAAACAAAGGAAAGGGAAGGAGAGGTAAGGAGAGAGAAAAGAACAGTGAATAGAGAAGAGAAGAATATTAGTAGAGGGAAACATTAGAAGGGAAGTGAAGGAAAGAGGGAGACACGTGTGGGCGGCCTTCCTACACTATTACTCGGCACGACCACGCCCTCCTGAACAAGGACTACCCATTACCTTGCTTGCCCGGACACAAGCGAGGGGTGACCCGGGGCGGAAGCAAGAGGCGCCGCTCCCAACACGCCAACAGCCTCGGGGACACTCGTGAAGCAATTACTGGTTAATGAACACACTCAATATTGTTCATGTGGAGATTTTATTTATTTATTTTTTTAACTATCACTTTGACTTGTGTTGGTTTGTTATTTCTCTTTGATTTTAGTACTATTTTATTATATTTTTAATCTATTTTTTTGGTGATGATACGTATGTGTTTATTTATCCAATTTGATACCAGTAGTAGTAGTAGTAGTAGTAGTAGTAGTAGTAGTAGTAGTAGTAGTAGTAGTAGTAGTAGTAGTAGTAGTTGTTGTTGTTGTTGTTGTTGTTGTTGTTGTTGCTTTTGTTGTAGTAGTAGTAGTAGTAGTAGTAGTAGTAGTAATAAAAGTAGTAGTAGTAGTAGTAGTAGTAATAAAAGTAGTAGTAATAAAAGTAGTAGTAGTAGTAGTAGTAGTAGTAGTAGTAGTAGTAGTAGTAGTAGTAGCAACAACAACAAGGCAGCGACACTTTCAATCTGGGTAGCAGCGAGATATATACACACACACACACACACACACACACACACACACACACACACACACACACACACACACACACACACACACACACACACACACACCTGCGGCAAAAATAATGACTTGAGACTTCTTGGAGGAGGAGGAGGAGGAGGAGGAGGAGGAGGAGGAGAAAGAAAATTACCAAGGACATTTACGTAGAAAGGAATGACGATAATGCAAAATAAATGAGAGAGAGAGAGAGAGAGAGAGAGAGAGAGAGAGAGAGAGAGAGAGAGAGAGAGAGAGAGAGAGAGAGAGAGAGAGAGAGAGAGAGAGAGAAGAAAAGGAGGAAATAACAATAAGAAATATAGGAAAAAGAAGAAGTGAGCAAAGAAATCAAGGAAAGATGAGAAGATTAGAGAAACAGAAGAATAAATAAAGAGGAAAAGGAAACAAACAAGGACATACACGCAAAAAGAAAACAAAAAAAGCCAAAATAAAAATAATAAGCAAAAAAAAAAAATGAAAGAAACGAAGTGAACGAAACAAAGACGAGACAGAGAGAGAGAGAGAGAGAGAGAGAGAGAGAGAGAGAGAGAGAGAGAGAGAGAGAGAGAGAGAGAGAGAGAGAGAGAGAGAGAGAGAGAGAGAAACAATAAATTATCGAGGACACGCAAAGGAATAAAATAAATACAAGATAAGCAGGAATAACAGCGCGGAAGAAAGAGAGAGAGAAAAAAAAAAAAAAAGAAATGAAAACGGGAAGAGAGGACAGAAGAAGCAACTGACTGACTGATTGACTGATTGACTGATTGACTGATTGACTGACTGACCGATTGATTGATTGACTGATTGGTCTTTTGGCGCCGTAACAACGAGGTCATAACTATTTAGGAGAAAGGAGAGAGAAAGGAGGAGGAGGAGGAGGAGGAGGAGATATACTTGTCGGTCACTGCTTCCCATATTTTTTTTTTATTTTAAGAATTCTCTCTCTCTCTCTCTCTCTCTCTCTCTCTCTCTCTCTCTCTCTCTCTGGTAATAAATAATATGGTGATAATATGATAGATAGACGAAGAAAAACGTCATCACTTTCATCACTTGATAATACGATCCCATTCACCACCACCACCATCACCACCACCACCACCATTATCACCACCACCACCGACAACAAAAACAAAAGAAACAACAGCAATAATAATTAATAACATGACAGACAAAGCAGCACGTCATCCGCTGAAAATACCACTGATGCACAACACACCACATCACAACACAGCACGTCAAGGTCACGCCGAGAAAGGGGAGCGAGGAAGTGAGGAAGCGGGGGCGGCGCTGGTGGCGGGGTATCCTTGGCTCCCTGTGACCTCACGCGGTGCCCCAAACAACTCACTCTTTTTTTGTACGATTAATCAGCGCATTACACTTCCCTGCTCCTCCCTGCGTCCGGCCCTCTCCCCTGCATCCTCTGACACACCTGCGCTAAGATCGTCGCTAGGATTTGGGAAGTAGAAGCAAAACACACGAATTGGCCATGAAAAAAGTTGCCGCGGAAAGTGAAAAGAGTAGGAGGCGTTGTCTAACTCATCCCGTTTGCTTCCTAGTAACGTAATCTGGGAGAATTTTGGGGTGTGAGAGTATTAGGTGGTGAGTTGCAAAGGGGATGGGGAGGAGTGGGGAGTATGCGGTGGGGAGGGGCAAAATAGGCGGGCCGAGGGAGTGGGCGTTGGCTGAACACGCCCGCATCTCTCCTCTGTCTCTCTTCACACGACCTCAGATAGTCACTGCCCACTGCACATCCCCCCCCCCCTCTCTCTCTCTCTCTCTCTCTCTCTCTCTCTCTCTCTCTCTCTCCTTTCCTTCCCTCCTCTCTCTCTTCGTTTCCTCTTCGAACGTCTGCACCTCACCTAGTTTTTAATAATACCTCTCAGTTTCATATTTCTCCACCACCTGCTTATGACTTTGATTTCAAGAGAGGAGTATCAAGGCATCCAATATTCTGTTTACCCTACTACTGCAAGGGCAAGTATCTTCACTCTTTCATTCCTTTCACTGGTAAACTCTGGAACTCTCAGTCTCATTGGTCTTCTCACCTACCTGTGACTCGGGCAGTTTCAAGAGAGTAGTATTAAGACACCACCGGAACTACCTAAATTAAGCCATCCCATTGAAATCTCTCTATAAAAATTAATAAAACAGATAATGAGTAAGTGGATGAATAAATAAATAAAAATAAACGTTCTGGGAGGGAACAAGCTAACGGCCCTTTCCCCCCCCACTCAGTTTTAATGTTTTGTAACCTTTGGCCAGCTTCACTTACACGTTAAAACAAATAGAATAAAAGTTACGCACTACATTACTCTTCACAACAACTCAACTACATCAACAACACCTCACTACATCACTACACCAGGCACACCATATCCTACATGCATCACTATTCCTCCACGACTCATCACTATACCATTACGCCTTAACACCCCTCCCCATTTCCTCCCATTCTCCCGGCCTCCATTGCCTTACCTTCCTCCAGCCTTAACACCTCTTCCCATCATCTCCCATCAACCTGCCCTTCCCTCCTTCCTCCATATTTTACCTTAACACCCCTCTCCATTCCCTCCTACTCCCCCTGGTGCACTTCCTCCAGTTCATACCCTGCCCACTCCTCCCCATCACTCTCATTCTTCCGGTCTTCCTTCCTTACCCTCCTCCATGCCCTGCCTTAATACCTCTCCCAATCCTCTCCCGCTTCTCCTCCCCGCCGTTCCCTCCCTCCTCCCTCCCCGCCGCCGCACCGTGTAGGGGTGGAGGCCGCATGATAAGATGGGGTGAGCTTCATCAATAAGGCTCAGAGTCTCCCCGCCACATCTTGTCTCCGTCGTTAAAATAGAGGCTTGCCTTCTCTTTTGTAACCTCCGCACACACAAAGGAGCTGATGACCGTGATTGGTGTCTAGCAGGTGTCGTCTTTACAGGATCCATATCAATGTTTTGGCAGCGCGTGATGTGTACATTGGTCCATATTCAGAAACGCTTTGCTCTCTCACCACGACTACTGTCAAAAGTTACAGAAATGGCTGGCTAACTTCTCAAGAGTGCTTCTCATGTTGATAATGTAGAAATCTTGTTAATCTGTCATTTGAACCATAAAAACTCCCTTAAAAAAAGTCGTGTTACTTCAACTAGAACCTTTTGAATGTAATGGAGGAATGGCGCAGTAGTGTTTCAGAAAATGGTCCATTATCACTACTGGCTGGCAGTACCTGTGTCTTCTTCAGATATGCGTAAGACAATAGGACTTCTGCATCTTCATTATGTGGAAAGTAAAAGTGGTTTATTAAGTAGGCAGGACCTGCGTCTTCTGCTTCCTTAGACATACGTAAGAGAATAATGCTGCTGTACCTCGAATTCTTAGAAAGGGAAAGTGGTGCATCTAACATACATGTGCCTTATTTATTTATGAACATTTTTTAGTAGGAATATTCTTGAATTTCATCTCCATTATAATGTTTACAAGCATTTAACAACAAGTGGCAGTGATCTGAACTGCCACACTCAGACTGGTGTAATACATGTATATCCTCCATTCTGGTGCATGTCGAGGATAACGTCACCTATGCCGCATTCAAACTAGTATAATACATCTTCCATACCAGTGTGTGTCGAGGATAACATAATCTACGCCACAAGTGATGGCGTCTTTAAGTACCATAACACAGCTTCATCTGTTCAGCACCAACACTGCTCTGTTATTACACTATTCAATATTCCACAGCACCGAACACACGCACGTCAAGCTGACCTCCCATCTTGCAAGCTCTGGGAATACTAACCTGGTCTAATGATCGAAGCCAGGCGCAGCAAGGTCTTCACCAACATTTTTTTTCCCGCAGTTGAAATCAGTGCAAGTTTTGCGGTACTTCTCAAGGTTCTGGACGAGCCGAATGATGACTTTATCACGGCGGATTTGTCAAGAAGTCTCAGCGTGAAGTGGGCCGCTGCACTAGTTGCTTCGGAAACTTCTGAGGCATCAGCAGGAGTGGTTGCCTCTATATTAACTCCATTAGACGTAAATCGGATGAAATCAAATCTTTCAACAAAGCAAGAAGCTGCCAAGTGTCTTTACTCAATAAGGGCAAAAAGAAGACAAGATCCCGCGATGGCCAAAGACCAGCAGGTGCAGCCCACCAGCTGAGGCCTCGCGCCCAGGCCTGAGGAACCTGCTGCTGCTGCCGTTGCTCCCCACCCCCCGGCCTCGCTCTGCACAGTGACTTATAACTGGTCAGGAGCGGCGGTGTTTATTGTCGGGGTGATTAGAAACGGAGGGACACGCCCCGCCTCGCTGGTCCTATCGGGGGTCCATCACCGGTCCGGCCAACAACGCAAGGCCGTCTTTTCACACACACACACACACACACACACACACACACACACACACACACACACACACACACCTGTTCCACAATGGTGCATGCAAACCAACAACGTGTCCCCTGCTCCTCACCATCCTCCCCCATCACATTCTTAAACTAAAAAATTACAAACTACCATTACAAAACTCACGCCGAGAGTTTCCCTTCCTTGTTCCTTTGCAAAACTAAAGCAGCTCACTTGATACCGTAAAAGGAGACCGAGCAGCAAGGCACACAAAGCACGCCGGCCTAATCCCCACACACGCCGCCAAGGCCTCGCCGGACAGTCAAAACATCGCCACTGGACTGCGTCAGGCTTTTGTTGTGGCCAACCTTGAGTTCTCGCTTGGCTGGCTCATCGCGGACGTGAGGCTCAATATGGCTCTGCAGCGCCATCTGGCCAGGCAGTCAAGGCGGCCCCGTGGTTCCCGAAACAAGTCCCCGTCCTCCCTATCAGCGCCAGGACCCGCCAGGCAGCCTTGGGGTTTATAGGTGACCCTGACCCCGGGAAGCGGAGATGAGGGCCCCGGTGAAAAGCCACAACCAGTTCCCAGCAGGTGACCTCCCACAACCCGGCTATGGCAGGTAATGCGCCCCCACACATCCCCTTCACTAGGCTCCTAAGTCTGCAGGTAAGGTACGTGTGCACGAGCTCGCCGATTTGCACTTGTAAGATGTAAACAAGATGCCCGTAGTTAGCATAGACACGTGTATTGGTGGCGGTTTTTTGTGATGAATGAAGGCGAACATGAACTTCACGCAGGTAACAGTGCCAGTCCTCAAGTCCCTCGCGGCCAGGCCGTTAAAAAATCAGGATATTTTAGCTCTGAGCTCACGTAAGGAAGATAGACTGTAGTTAACGAGAGAGAGAGAGAGAGAGAGAGAGAGAGAGAGAGAGAGAGAGAGAGAGAGAGAGAGAGAGAGAGAGAGAGAGAGAGAGAGAGAGAGAGAGAATAAAGAGAAGTAGTAGTAAAAGTTGTCGTTGTTGTAGTAGTAGTAGTAATATTAGACAAAAAGAGGGATAAACAGGTCTGCCGCTGTTTGCTCTTTGTGTTCCCTTGCAAGTAATCCCTTTTGGCACTCAAGTCAATCTGGCAAGTGAACAAACAATCAATCATCTCATAACCCACTAATGATTCACATTCAGTATTTCGCCTTCTGTCTCTTCCTCCCTTTGCTGTACAGTTCCCCAAAGACTGCAAGAGTTTCGTGGTTCTTACCCTACGTCACTATTTCTACAGTTAGTGCTCGTCTGAATGTGCTCACTACATGCTTCGCCCTCCTGTGATCCAGCTCCTCTATTCAATCCATGTTATCTTCACTTCTTCACATGGCAAGCTGTGGAACGCTACTCTGTTCTGTATTTCTACAAGTCTCTCCCTCCCATAGTCCCGCTTCACAAGTACCTCTCTTTGCATCTCATTCTATCCGCGTTATTAGATGAGCAAGCGTTTACTTCAACTGGCAAACTGTGGAACGCTATTTTTATCACGAATCTTTCTCCGCTTCAAGTTCCACACAAATAATGAACAAGCCACCTATAAAAATAAACTGCCTCATCCTATATTTGTTGTCTGTTTTTGTTTTGATGAGGGGACACAGCAAAACTTCGATTTTTTTTTTCATGTTTTGTTTGACAGGCCTGATCAGTCTCCTTTTTCTCGAGCATTCATAAAGTGTTGATTATCCGGTATCTGGCCTCCGAGGTGATGACAATACTGCAGTCACCACCACCACCATCACCACAGCCAACACCATCCCACCAACACGAGGAACCATAAGGCACCACGTCCCAGCAAGCACCAGTCCAGTCCTCACGCCAAGCCTTCACTTTGGAGGACGCCGGGACGGGACAAGACCCAATATCTTCGTACGTGTGTTCTTTAGGTCCTCATGTCCCAACCTACCGCGGCGCACTCCCTGCCTCGCCTGCCTTGCCTTGGGTGTGCGGTGCCTGGCTGCCCGTGTAAGGGAAGTCTACGTAACTTTCCGCTGCTGCCCCGCCTACCACACCACACTGCACTAAGCCACAACACACTACACCTGCTCCCAGCCACGCCCCCTTGATCCCATCCAGTTCTGTTCTCTTCTAATCTGGTCTGTTTTTCCTTCTGTGGCTTGTATCTTAACGCGCTTCAAACGGGAACATGAAAACGAAGATACAAGGATGACTCAAGTAATGTAAGGAAACACGTTCAATTTATACAGCTGGTGAGAGAGAGAGAGAGAGAGAGGAGAGAGAGAGAGAGAGAGAGAGAGAGAGAGAGAGAGAGAGAGAGAGAGAGAGAGAGAGAGAGAGAGAGAGAGAGCATTACTTATCACACCAACAAAATTTACAGATAAACACACGTAAAAATGATGAATATTACGAACGAATGATAATAAGTCAAGTCGCATATGATTCTTCTGATGTTCCGCCCCCTCGCCTCCCTCCCCTTTGCCCTGCCCGCTGCCATTACCAGTTAGTTTTTTTTTTTTTTTTTCAGCCCTCCCAGCCACGGACGCGCCGAGCCTTATCAGTCCCGCCTGCCACCCGCCACCCTTTCCGCCCCGCCACTGGTGTAAACAGCTGGCTAAAGGTTACTCATCCACCGCCTATCGACAGATCAGGTAGTGTGTGTGTGTGTGTGTGTGTGTGTGTGTGTGTGTGTGTGTGTGTGTGTGTGTGTGTGTGTGTGTGTGTGTGTGTGTGTGTGTTACTGTTAGTTTTAGTTCGAGTCCTTAATTAAAATTACTCGCATTAATTATAAGTGGAGCCATATATTTCCGTTACCAAATTCAGTATTTCGCGTTTTCAAATGGACTACAATTACTAATGTTTTTTTTTTTTTTATAATACACCTTTGTTTTTTTGGATTTTTTTTCCACAGTATTTAAAATGTACATCAAGAATATATATATGTGTGTATGTGTGTGTGTGTGTGTGTGTGTGTGTGTGTGTGTGTGTGTGTGTGTGTGTGTGTGTGTGTGTGTGTGTGTGTGTGTGTTAAACTCGCATTCTTAAACGCTTTGTTCTCATCATTAGGACTATTTTCAAAGGCCACCGGGATGATTAGTCGGGTTCTCATGGATGTTTTCCCTGGTAATGATGCAAGATCCTTATTAAGACTAATGCTAGCTGGAAAACAACCTTGAAAATTCGAAGACTTTCACTAGAGCTACTTAAAGGTGGGGAATATTTGTTAAGCTATCACTAGAATCATGTAAATACGCTTGAAAACGCAATAACTTTCACTTCAGTCATTTGAAGGTGCAGAATCTTTGTTTTAACTATCACTAGAACTCATGAACACACAAAATCAACCAACTTCTACTACATGCCTGTAAACGGTGAAAAATCCTCACTAGAACCATGAAAACACATTTGAAAAACTCACATAACTTCTACTGCAGTCTGTTAAAAACCCTACTAATTACTACTACCACAGCTTGTTAAAACCCCAACGATTTCTAACACAGTCTCTTAAAAACCCTAAGAACTTGAATTCAGTACACTATGATAACGGTGAGAGAGAAAAAAAAAAAAAAAAAACTCACTAGAATCATGAAAACACTCCTGAGAAAAACTCAGCCAATAACTTTGACTATATGCTGATAAAAGTATTGAGTAAAACACAACAAAAATATTTGAAAAAATGGGTTCTTCTCGAAAAAAAAAAAAAAAAAAAAAAAAAAAAAAAAAAAAAAAAAAAAAAATATATATATATATATATATATATATATATATATATATATATATATATATATATATATATATATAGATATATATAATATATATATATATATATATATATAGTATATATATATATATACGAGTATATATATATATATATATATATATATATATATATATATATATATATATATATATATATTTATATATATATAATATATATATATATATATATATATATATATTATAATTAAATTTCACCTGAATACATTAAAATCATACCACCTCTGAAATTAACCACGTCATCAACAAACACACACACACACACACACACACACACACACACACACACACACACACACACACAACAAACGTCCTTTACTATAACCTTAGGGAGGAATTAAATTGCCACTGCAAGGTTGAGTTTTTGTGTAAGGACGCCTCGTGTGCCTGGGGCTAGAGGAGGAGGAGGAGGAGGAGGAGGAGGAGGAGGAGGAGGAGGAGGAGGAGGAGGAGGAGGAGGAGGAGGAGGAGAGGAGGAGGAGGAGGAGGAGGAAGCAACAGGTCAGACAGTGAGAGTGCGTGAGGAAGTGAGAGTAACTTAAGGTAAAGAGAAAGGGAAGAGAGAGAGAGAGAGAGAGAGAGAGAGAGAGAGAGAGAGAGAGAGAGAGAGAGAGAGAGAGAGAGAGAGAGAGAGAGAGAGAGAGAGAGAGGAGGGGATAAGGGAAGGGACAGAGCAGAGCCGTTCGTCAGGCGGGCTCACCCATCACAGCCTCGCCTCTTATGGCATCGTCTCCCTCGGGTTCCTGCCGCACTGCACCTGCTTACTAAGGCACCTCAGACACCCTGCTGGCCGCCAGGGACCGTACATCACACACACACACACACACACACACACACACACACACACACACACACACACACACACACACACACACACGGCAGAAGTGATGGTGGTGGTGGTGATGGTGGTAATAGCAGTATTAGTAGCAGTATTAGTAGGAGTATTGGTGGTGGTGTTGATGCCAATAGTAGTAGTAGTAGTAGTAGTAGTAGTAGTAGTAGTTGTAGTGGTGGTGGTGGTGGTGGTGGTGGTGGTGGTGGTGGTGGTGGTGGCGGCAGCAGCAGTGGTAATAACATGAAAAAAAAAAAGTGCAAAACTAATATACTAGATTCGTAAAAAACACACAGCAAATGCCAGGAGTGGATAGGACAGCATGCAAAGTTTGGATCACACGCTGTAGCTTTGCGTGGCCTCAGCAGTCATTTCCATCTCCTTGGCCTGAGTCTGTGGTGGCGGCATCCCTCACCCCGGGACACAGGGCCACAGGGACATCCGGGTTTTCAAAGTGTACCTTCCCGGGTTTCCCCATTTACCGACCAACCCGAAGGAAGGATGAACAGCTTGGTGAGGTGTGCGCTGACTGTCCCACTAAGGGTTCCAACCGGGACCTGGGGATCTTAGGTAGGCGCGCTAGTCACTGCACCCTTCAAGCTTGATTTGGTGCTTCATGTCCCGCTGGTGGTACTACAGGGCACTTGGGCACCTTCCTCGCCACTGCCACCATCACACTTCTAACGTGACCTTCGTATTTTGATATTTTACACCCAATGCCATTCAGTATATGGTCAAGAATGATACATTATTTTCTATTTATTGTTTGTTTTCACTGTCTATGAAAGCCTCTCTCTCTCTCTCTCTCTCTCTCTCTCTCTCTCTCTCTCTCTCTCTCTCTCTCTCTCTCTCTCTCTCTCTCTCTCTCACAAACACACACCTGTTCGCCTGGCCAGCCATTAGTTAGGTGGCTACCTGGCTCAACGGACGTCTCTAATCCCATGTTTTCCAGCCTCAATTCCCCGCCCACCTCGGCGCCGCCCTGGCTGCACGTGCTCGCCGCGCCTCTCCGCCCATCCCGGGAGGCGCAGCGCGGGGGGCGGGGCTCCTAATGGGCGGTGAGGATCGAGACCACTTGGGCGGCATCATGTGAAGCTTATGTTTCCCTCCCAACAAATATCCTGACAGCTCTTGTTATTAACGCACGGAGGCACAAACACGGAGGCGAACACACACACACACACACACACACACACACACACACACACACACACACACACACACACAAGAAAAAAAATCGAAGACGAAGAAGAGCAAGAATAAGAACAAAAACAAAAACAAGAACAAGAGGAATAATAATAATAATAATAATAATAATAATAAGAAGAAGAAGAAGAAGAAGAAGAAGAAGAATAAGAAGAATAAGAATAAGAATAAGAATAAGAAGAAGAGAAAGAAGAGGAACAAGAACAACAACAAAGTTCTTTATGAGTATAATAATAATAAGCAACAACAACAACAGAGACAACACCAGCAGCAGCAACAACAACAACAACAACAACACCACCACCACCACCACCAAAAGCAGCAGCAGCATCAACAACAACAACAACAACAAAGGTGTTTAAGGGTAATTCAATAAACATAAAGATAGACTTGTTTTGGCTGACTAACAGACTTGACCACCAATAGATTCCTCCGACAATAACTTCAGGATTTGACTCGACGTCCTTCGCATCCTTCACTAGTACTTCACTTTTTTCTTCTCTCTCTCTCTCTCTGAGTTTTTTTTTCCTGCCATCATTCTTAAGGTAAATTATTTCTTCGCCCCCCACCCCCCAAAAAAAAAGATGGGATTGATGTTGTGCAAACTCGTTCTCTCTCTCTCTCTCTCTCTCTCTCTCTCTCTCTCTCTCTCTCTCTCTCTCTCTCTCTCTCTCTCACATATCCTTGTGGGGGGTTGTGTGGTGAGGCAACATGCTGGTTTTACAGAGAGAGAGAGAGAGAGAGAGAGAGAGAGAGAGAGAGAGAGAGAGAGAGAGAGAGAGAGAGAGAGAGAGAGAGAGAGAGAGAGAGAGAGAGAGAGAGAGAGAGAGAGAGAGAGGTCTGGACTGTATCTCACCATATTACGAGTCGGAGATGGGAGAAGGAAAGAGAGTATACGGGTATACGGAAAGAGAGAGAGAGAGAGAGAGAGAGAGAGAGAGAGAGAGAGAGAGAGAGAGAGAGAGAGAGAGAGAGAGAGAGAGAGAGAGAGAGAGAGAGAGAGAGAGAGAGAGAGAATCGTGACTCACCCCCTGGCGTTGTGAAATCAAATGCCTCCCTGTAATGATGTGCAGGGATGGGACTCAAGACTGCTGCTGCTGAGGGACTGAAGGTACAGGCCAAGCTTTTCTCTTCCAAGGAACAAGGACAGCAAATGAACACAAAAGGAAGAGCAAGAAGCAGCAGCAGACGTGTTGATTCTTAAGAGATTGTTTGTGGTATAGTAATTTAATGTAAAATAAGAGATGTAATATTATAAGGGGTAATGCTACTATTACTACTACTACTACTACTACTACTATTACTATTACTACTACTAATATTATAAGGGGTAATGCTACTATTACTACTACTACTACTACTACTACTACTATTACTACTACTACTACTACTATAATTAATAAAAATATAACAAATATATATTTTTTTGGCTGTAAAATGCCTATAAGGAGTGTTTATTGATATTATTGGCTTTGCTTTCATATTTTTTGTACTACTACTATTGCTGCTACTACTACTACTACTACTACTACTACTACTACTACTACTACTACTATTACTCTCTCTCTCTCTCTCATCTCTCTCTCTCTCTCCCTCCTCTCTCCTCTCTCTCTCTCTCTCTCTCTCTCTCAATACATCGTCCAATGCAAACTCATGTCCCTCGTACCCTGAGAGGAATTAACGAGACTGCTTGCGTAAAAAAAAAGAATGAATAAAAAAAAGGAAGAAAAAATATCTCCTACCACTTGAGAATGTTGGGCGGAGGTCACACGAGTCTAGCCAATTGTGTCTGACCCACCACATTGGCCGGCTAATAAATGAAGAGCCAATCAACGGGTGCCAGTGTGCAAGGGTGGCTCACTTATCGCCAGAGACATCTCGTGGGTGAAATGTGTTAGCTTGCTTACGTAACGTGAACCATTCCTCATCTTCACGTTCAAGTTACCTCCTCCTCCTCCTCCACCTCCTCCTCCTCCTGGGAATCTGATCCACCTACGTGATGCTCAAGCGGTTTCAAATATCTTTCCACACATTACAAGGGAAAATTCTTATGGTTAGGTCTAGTGTTTTTAAATGCTCTAAGCTGTCATAAGGTAAGTTTCCAAAGATTGTCGACTATTGTATTACTGGGGGAAAGTTTTTATGGTTAAGTCTTGTATTCTTGCGCTCTGAGTCTCATACGTGCTGTTTCTAAAGGTTACAAATGATTACATTACTGGGGAAAGCTGCTTGGTTAAGTCTCGTGTATTTAAACGCTCTAAGCTCTCATAAAGACTAATTTCCAAAAGCTACAGATTATTAGTCAGGTTCTCATGGGTATGTTATTACGAAGAAAAGTTGTATTCTTAAATGTTTATCTATCCACAAATTACACACAGGGGAAAGTGGCTGTATTAACTTTTGTATTCTTAAATGGTCTGAACTCAAGAAGGCTATTTCCAAAGGTTACGGATTAATTATTAGTCATGAGAAAAGTTGTCATGGTTAAGTCTTTTATTTTTAAATGCTTATCTTTCCACATATTACACAATGGGGAAAGTTGCTTGATCACGTGTCGCATTCTTAAGCACTCTGCCCACTCATAAAGACTATTTCCTAAGGCTACAGATTATTAGTAAGGTTCTCAAGGGTGTTTTTTTTTCACTGATAATGCAGATCCCTTTAGCTATCACAAGAATCATGAAAACGTCCTTAAAACTCAAGTAATTTCTACTACACCCTGCTGAATTTCGTCGAGATACTACGCTGAAACGTTCTTTCACTGTAATGTATTATACGCATAACGTTAGCATGCCATTAAAGTAATCACTGTGCCTTATAATAAATAAATATTCATACATATGTGCAAACCAGATAAATATTCATACCTCCTGACGTACATGACCAACATTACAGAACTTACAGAACAACCTCACAACTGTTTCCTTGAGGGCATTATAAAGGACGGTGGTCACTTTACATGAATGACTGTGTACGTGATGATATGAAAACCACTCGCACATGAGCACTGCATGACACGCATGAGAATACTGGGAACTGAAAATTGTGGCGTCATGCAATATCAGCTTTTTTTTTTTTTTTCCAGCGTTCACTCCTACTGAAGTCAAAATGTAGCGGAATACAAGGTGAAATTAAAACTATGATTAATTCTAAGCCACTGAATTAAAGTCGTATCGTGATAGAAAAAAAAAAAAAACGAAAAACAAAACAAAATTGATAAAACTGAAAAGTAAATTGAAGTAAGAAGTGACGAGCAACATAGGTAGACTTCCTGCATTTCACGAAACATGAAAGCGAAAGAAAGGTGACACGAAATTAAAAGATAAAAGGAAAAAAAAAATGTTGACAAATGAAAGATGACGAAATAAAAAAAGAAAAGAAAATGATTAAATTAAAAGATAGATTAAAATAAATAACTGATAAAAAATGGAAAATAGTAAAAAAATAAGTTTTCTTTCACGTAATCAAAAAAAAAAAGAAAAGTAAACAGAATGGCAAACACAGCAAACTTGAAAAAAAAAAGAAAGAGAGAAGGGAATGAAATAAAAAGCTCCAGTAAGTTTTAATTCACATAAACATATAAAAAGATACACGAAAAAACAAATAAAATAAAGAAATAGATAAGAAAAATGCAAGTACCACAAAGTTTTTTCACATACGAAAAAAGTCGACAAAAATTAATCTAATAAGGAAGAAGAACCAAAAGGAAAAAAAAAAAAAAAAATCAAGAGCATGAATCAGGTTTCTTTCCCAAGACCTTCAGAGAGAGAGAGAGAGAGAGAGAGAGAGAGAGAGAGAGAGAGAGAGAGAGAGAGAGAGAGAGAGAGAGAGAGAGAGAGAGAGTTCCTCCTGTTGTAGTCATGCCCGCATCCCCGCCTCGACTCCCACACCGATCACCGCCCCGCCTGCACCTTGGCGGTGTGGAAGAAACGACACTCAATATTTCACCATTACAGTGCCACTCTCCCCGCTCCGCCTTCCAACACCGAGACGCATCCTCTACTTCTGCTATTTATTACGAAGAGAATTTTGAGCGATTGACTGATTAATTAAAATAAATAAAATAAAATAAATAAATAAATAAATAATAATAATAATAAAAAAAAAGGGAAGCGCCGCGTGTCACCGGCCATGTGGACCGACTGAATGAAATAACATTAAGAGCACAAGAAAATAAGGGAAGCTGCAAGAAAGGAGTGAGGTAGGGAGGTAGGGAGGCAGGGTGGCAGGGGGGAGAGGCAGGGTGGCAGGGGGGAGAGGCAGGGTGGCAGGAGGGACGGTAAATATCAAGCCAATTATTTCCTGACTAACGAGGCAATTAAAGTTTCCCAATAACCTCTCTCTCTCTCTCTCTCTCTCTCTCTCTCTCTCTCTCTCTCTCTCTCTCTCTCTCTCTGCTCAGGCAAAGAAATATATTTTTATTCTGACTCACGCTCGGCCGGGAGACTATATGGGTCACTGGCCATTGTGATGTCTATAGTGATTTGATGATGATGATGATGATGATGATGATGATGATGATGATGATGTGGCGGTGGTGGTGGTGGTGGTGGTCGTGGTGAGCAAGAGGAGGAGGAGGATTAATGCAGCAATAACAACAATAACTACAACATTAATTACTACTACTACTACTACTACTACTACTAACAATAAACGCACGAGGTATATAAAAAAAAACAGCTATCAGTAGTTTTGCAAGTAGTAAATAATGCAAGTTTCTTTTTCTTTTTTATTTTTCATGTCATGTTACATCCCTTGGCCAGTATCCTTTTCCTTACAAGTATTAAGTCTGCCTGCACTCCGCCTTACACGGCCGCCACGCACGCGATCTCAGCCACACCACCCCGAGTCGCCTCCCGGACAGACAAAATCAGCTGCAATCTATCTGGAAAGTTTTCGTGAGCTTTGATGGACAGTCGAAAGAAAAGAAGTGATGGGGAATGAAGAGGAAAGGGGATAGGAAAAGGTCAGGAAGGGAGAGCGGATGCAGGGAAGGGACGGAAGAGTTAGAAGGAATGGGATGGGTGTGTTTAGAACTGGCAGGGAAGAGAGGGGAGCAGGTAGGGGCAAGCAAGGAAGGGAGGGGAGAGGGACAAAGAAAAACAAGCAGGTAAGACAGGGAAGGGAGGGGAAGGAACGAGATAGAGGCAAGCACGGAAGGAAGGAAGGGGAAGGGATAGGAGGGAGAGGAAGGGAGAGAGGGAAGGGAGGGAGGGAAGGGAGTAGACACAACCAGGTAAGGAAGGGGAAGAGGAACAGGCAAACAAGTAGGGTAGGGGAAGGGAGGGGTATTAGTAAACAGGAGAAGAGGGAGGAGGAAGAGAAGAGAGGGGAGGGATGAGAGGGAAGGGATCAGGCAAGCAGGAATGGAAGGGACTGTAAATAATAAATAAGGAAGGGACCCGCGGCACGATCTTTTTGGCGGAGGAGGAGGAGAGACACGCATCTTGATAAGGCCAAAAAGCACAGCTCTCCTCTCCTTGCACTGCCTGACCGTCCTCTCAGGTCTCGTGTCGACCCGGGGTGGTGTTGTTGTTGTTGTTGTTGTTGTTGTTGTTGTTGTTGTGGTGGTGGTGGTGGTGGTGGTGGTGGTCGAAGTAGTAGTAGTAGTAGTAGTAGTAGTAGTAGTAGTAGTAGTAGTAGTAGTAGTAGTAGTAGTAGTAGTAGCAGGAGCAGTAGTAACAATAGCAGCAGCAGCAGCATCAACAATAGTAGCGGTAGCAGCAGCAGCAGCAGCAGCAGCAGCAGCAGCAGTAGTGGTGGTGGTGGTGGTGGAGGTGGACAAGTGATGTGTGAGGTGACCGGAAGGAGGAATGATGATCGGTACACTGGGAAGCATTAAAATATTCCTGCAACTTGCTAAGGGCGCGGGGCTGTGTTAGTGTCCCGTCCTGCCTCCCGCTTGACTCAGACGTGACCTGTGACCTGGATCCACAACACCCCTCAACTTGGCTGCCCGGGAGAGATGAGAAAGAGGAGGAGAGGAAGAGGGAGGCAAGGGTTGTGGCTTGGTAGCGGTGAAGAGGTAGTAGCACAGCAAGAGGTTTTGGTGGTAGGAGTAGCTTCTGGCAGAGAAAGAGACTCGTATTCTGAAACGCTTCTCTCTCTCACCACAACTATTTTCAAAGGTCACGGAGATGACTACCCGGATTTTCAAGATTGTTTCTTCTGTTCATAAAGTAAAAATCCTGATTATCTGTCACTAGAATCATAGAAATACCCTTCACAATCCGTGTAACTAGAGCCTTTTCAAAATAGCGGAGATGCGGCGCAGAAATGTATCAGAATATAGTCGAGAGAGAGAGAGAGAGAGAGAGAGAGAGAGAGAGAGAGAGAGAGAGAGAGAGAGAGAGAGAGAGAGAGAGAGAGAGAGAGAGAGAGAAACCAGATGGAGAAAGATTGACACATCATAGCAAAATGGGAAGATGATAAAATAAAGCAGAAAATAATGGATGGCGAGCGAAGGAATGGCGGTGGGTCGAGTTGACTGAGGGAGGGAGGGAGGGATGGTGGGGTGATGGGGGATGGCAGGGTGAGGATGGGCAGATAGAGAGTAACAGAGTAGGACAATGGAGGGAGGCAGGGGCATGGCTGAGGTACACACACATACACACACACACACACACACACACACACACACACACACACACACACACACACACACACACACACACACACAGAGAGAGAGAGAGAGAGAGAGAGAGAGAGAGAGAGAGAGAGAGAGAGAGAGAGAGAGAGAGAGAGAGAGAGAGAGAGAGAGAGAGAGAGAGAGAGAGAGAGAGAGAGAGAGAGAGAGAGAGAGTGTGTGTGTGTGTGTGTGTGTGTGTGTGTGTGTGTGTGTGTGTGTGTGTGTGTGTGTGTGTGTGTGTGTGTGTGTGTGTGTGTGTGTGTGTGTGTGTGTGTGTGTGTGTGTGTGTGTGTGCGTGTGTGTGTGTGTAGGGCTGCAGAGGAAGAGGGAAAGGTAGGAGTGAGACCGGAGGAAAAAGAAACAGGGCAGGGGGCAATAGAAGCTGGCAAGGTGAGGCTGGTCGAGGGAGGGAAACAATGGCATGGCTAAGTTAAAGAGAGTCAGATTAGCAGCGATGGAGGCAGGCAGGGTAAGGCTGTGAGGAGGACAGGTAGGCAGAGCTGAGGCGATGCGGAGAGGCAGGGGGAAGATTGACAGAGGGTGAAAAGCAAAGTTAGTGAGGCAGTGAAGGCAGAAAGGGGCGAGGCTGGGATGATAGAGGCAGGCAGGGCGGGGCTGGGAATAGGGGACGGGAGAAGGGGAGGGCAAGGGGGTTGGTTGCAGGAACAATGAGTCAGCCATGACAGGCAAACACCACCTGACTGTCCATAATGAGGCGGGGCACACACACACACACACACACACACACACACACACACACACACACACACACACACACACACCTGTACGGGCTGCCACTCACCACCTCGCTACTCGCCATTCGCCACTCACGCTGGCTAGACAGGTGCACGGGTTACGCAGGTGTTGTGAGGGTGAAGCTTGAATATTCAGACGACTAAGTAAACGATCACCTTAGTCCTTTTTGCTCCTATGGTCGCCTTTTGTGGTAGGTGAATAAAATAGACTCCGTAATCAGCTTGTTAGTGTTCAGTTAATGGGAAGGTTTAAAATAAAGATTAGACTAGTTTATGAATGATGATGATGGGTGGAAGTAGGTAGGCATGTTTCATACAGGGACTGCAACATGTAGGACTGACAGCTTGTTGCAGCCTCTGTCATTTTCTTATGTTCATATGTTCTTGTTAACATTTAGACCACAGTAAAATATTGTTTGCTTGGACATGCAGAAAAAAGAGGATATGAGTTAAATCTTGTCATGAAGATATTTGAAGGCTTAATACAAAAATAAGCGACAAATAAATAAGAAAAAAAAACTATGCGATTATAAGAAAATGTCTAGCAGTCACAGGGTTAAAGAAGCGACGAGCTACACCGATAACATGAGACGTATTTCGGGAGAAGAAATAACACAAATAGCTGTTACGAAGAGACTTATTGTTCTGTTAAACCTCACGTGACCACCAGCATGATTCAAAATTCACTGTATCACCGCAAGTTACGGATGTGGAGAAGAATAATCTGTAATATTTATTTACTTTTTTTCACTGAAGGGGATCATGTACTGAAATAACTTCGAACAGGGAACTTCAGCAGAGATGGGGAGGAAGCTTCATTTTTACTATCCTACATCATACTATCCTACGATTCTTTACGCAATATACTATAGCTTACTACAAAATCTCGTCACGACTATCAGGGCTATTGTTGTTTGCTCTTCCTTTGCGTTCCCTCGTGAGTCTTAACACTATCGGCGCACAAGACGGAACAGAGAGCGGGTGGCGGCCCTGCACCATCGCACCATAGACAGCGCTCCCTCCAAGGATATCGCTGACTCAGACTAAGAACACATCATGCCTTTTTTAGATTTAACGGGAAGGACAAGGGCGTGGTCTGTTAAGAGTCAGAATCACGGACACAGCGGGGGCGGCGAGGCGAGGAAAAGCCCCAGAGGAAAGGTAGGCAGGCGGGCAGGCGGGCGGGCGGGCAGAGACGCAGGAAGGCAGGCAGGCAGGCAGGCAGACAGGCGGATCCACACATACGTATAAGGGTGAAGCTGTGAGGCAATATCTCCAATGTTTTAATTGCGATGCGGAATTGTTTTGTTGTTTTTGTAGCCCGCCCACTTGCTTGCCGCCTCATTCCCACTCACCACAAAGGAAAACAAAGGAAGAACAAACAGCAGCCGACATACTGGTCAATACGAGGCAACTTTTGACAAACTAAAATTTTAAGTCAGTATTCTCAATCTTTCATCCCGCTTACTGGTGAATTATGGAACTCTCTGCCTGCTTCTGTATTTCGCCCTACCTGTGACAAACTGTTTCAAGAGGGAGGCTTCAAGACACTTCTCTAATTTTGGATAATCCTTTTGGCTCTATTCTTTAGGAACCCTTTTCTTCTGCTCTTTAGTAACCCCTGGCCAGAGTCCCTCTTACGTAAAAAACAAACAAACAAAAAAAATCTAAAAAGACGCAGACTAAGAAAGGCGAAAGCTGCTCCCCTGCCCTACTCCAGCATCTGTGCGTCTTTTATCGGTACCTTCATATTGACAATAGAAACATCACGCCTTTTAGAACCTGAGTAACACGGATAAAAATATAATCTCCGTTCAGGGATGCGAGGGCCGGCGAGGCGCAGGGCGGGGCGGAAAACGAGTTCCAGTCACATAAGTATTGTAAGGCGGGAAATGTTGGGAAAAGTGAATATCTCGTCTTGTTGCTGAGGAGGGACAGAGGAGAGGGAGGCGGAGTGCGTGGCGAGGTGAGGGAGGCGCTGATGGAGGGTGCCGAGTGGAGGGGGACAGAGATGAGGAGTGAAGACAATGTGGCAGGGTGGAGGGTGAAGAGTGGAGGACGAGTGAGATGGAGAGTGGAGACAAGATGGCACGAAGGTGGAAGCAAGGTGGGAGGACAGAAAGTGGAGGCAATGGCAGGGAGGACAATATTCTACCACACGAGATGAAGGGTAAAGGCAAGGTGGCAGGATGGCAGGGAGGCAGGAAAGAGGGTGGAGGCAGTGGCAGGGTGGCAAGGTGGAACATGGAGATAGGGAGGTAGGGTGAGCATTATTCTGCTACACAAGATGGAGAATGGAGGCAAGCTGGCAGGGTGACAGGGTAGAGGGTGGAGGCAGGGAGGCAGAATAGAGGGTAGAAGGTGGAGGCAGGGTGGAGAAAGATAAGAGGGTGGAGGCAGGGAGGCAGGGTAGACATTATTCTACCCCACGTCGCGTCTCCACGTCCCAGGGCCAAGAATAGACAGGTCATGACAATGCGACACTTGTTACTTCACTTGACCAACTTGTCTGTACTGCTGAGCGAAAATACAACTACGAGCCAGACACTAGAACATTTCAGCCTCCAGATCGCCGCTCCTTTTGCTGCCAATGTCGGTGGAATCTTTCAAAATTAGACTCTTAACTTGCTCCGGACTATTTCTTAATAAATTCGAGAGTTCATGGTAAAGGATCTTGTATTTTCTGCTTATTTGATTCATCTTTATGTATGAAGGACTGCTGAACAAGGAAACAAATTAAGAAAAAAAATAAAAAGATAACTAGATAGATAAATTGACAGATAAAACAGATAGATAGATACATAGATGAATAAATGAGTACATAAAATAAAGAGGGCACTGATCTGAGCCTCGCAGGAAGACTACAATCAGGGCTGAGAAATCATGACATTCAGAGTATTGAAGCAAGGAACCTCGCCAGCAGCCTTGCCCGAAGCGTCGCCGCGGGGTAGTAAGCAGGTGGCGCCTCTTGCTCTGCCTCCACCAGGACCTCGCCGCTCCTCGTACCTACCGCCGCCTCCCTTACACCACCTGTACCACGGTCCACTTGGTCCACTATAAGGCGATAAAAGCCAAGTGCGGCGGGATCCATGGCCGCTCGTCTCCAGGAAGTGAATCAGATAACACGCGCACGCTCGGCCAACACGAGGCTCCGATAAAAGACAAACACAGGTCCGCTGAGACACGCCCAACATGCTGCTGCTGCTGCCGCCCACCACCACCGCCAGTGAAACCCTGCCGATTACGTCGCTCACTAAAACGTTCTCCTCTTCCGCGTGCCATATATGTGTATCTCTGCAATAAAGTGATTCACCGCATTTGAATCTGTCTCTCCTACTCTCTGTCTGTGAACGTCCCCCCCCCTTTCTCTCTCTCTCTCTCTCTGTCTCTCTCTCTCTCTCTCTCTCTCTCTCTCTCTCTCTCTCTCTCTCTCTCTCTCTCTCTCTCTCTCTCTCTCTCTCTTTCTCAGCGGGTTCACTCTACACACAGCCAATGAATGCACTAATGGCTGCCATATAAGGCGCTGACTCGCCGCCGCCAGCACGCGGGTGGCACACGCCGCGGCTCCCTGGCTCGCGTCCCGCCGCGCACACACCGCCGCGGCAAAACACTCGCAACACCCGTGTAATGATGCAATGGCCGGCGATTGGAAACGGTTCACACGCATCATTATTCCATATTGAGGAATCTTCACACCTGCAAAACTCAAAGATTGGTTCCGTAGCGATAGCATCTGGCGCAAGGAGGAGAGGAGACGAGGAGAGGTCTGCCACTCGCGCCGCGACGCTGGGAGCAGACCAGGCAGCCCTCGACCATGGCTCGTTCTCTCTTAAAGTCCGTAGAAAGTGTGTGTGTGTGTGTGTGTGTGTGTGTGTGTTTTTTTAATACACCAATAATGTAGAGCTACGGAGCGTAAAGAATGTGAGTGTCTTCTATCCTGTGTATTTACAAACGTACAACAGAAAAATGAAAATGCAAGGAAATTCATCGACTGATTTAATGCCGCTGCAGCTAACTGGGGTCATATGTAACCGTACGCAAAAATATTAAACAAATATTATGAAAAGGTGAAAGAAGCGATGCTAAAAAGAAAAAGGCTAAAAAGCCAAACAATAGTGTTCCTTATGACTCCTGGAAAAAAAAAAAAAAAAACACTTCCACAAAAGACAACAATGCAAGGAGAGAAACATGAGATACAGCAATGTTCACCTGCGCATTAATGATCAGATCTTCAACTAAACCTTTACCCTTCCATTCACAGTTTGCAAGGGAAAATCGCCCTTATAATGACCAAAATAAGAGCTGAAACTGTCTACCAACGAGGATCTTCAGACAATGCAGTGTTTAATAATAATGAAAATACATACTGAGTCTTAATGGGTAGCGAACATCAGACATGACAAAAGGACGTCAACTGAGAGACAGGAAGGAACTGGTTCTCAAATATAGTGGTAGATGAATGGAATACAATCAATAATCAGGTTGTAAATGCAGAGTCATTAGGGAGCTTTAAAAGGTTAGACAAAATCATGGCAGAAGATGATAGGTAGAAATAGGTACGTTTAATATAAGTGTTGCCACGTGTAGACCAGACGGCTTCTTGTAGCTTCCCTTACTTCCTTATGTTCTTATGTTAACTGAGATCGTGACAGTCAGTTTATCTCAGTAGCACCGAGGCAGCAGCAGCGGGAAGCGTCCAGGGCTGAGAGGTGCAAGGCGCGGCTGGGAGGGAGGCAAGACAAATGTGCAGGTGATGACGGTAAGTGCATTCGTGAGGAGAAGTCGTGAAGGGAAAAGACGAGAGAGGGAGATGCAGCGAAGGAAAGGAATGGTTCAGTGGAACTTTCAATGTATTTCCTTTCTTTGTGTGTGTGTGTGTGTGTGTGTGTGTGTGTGTGTGTGTGTGTGTGTGTGTGTGTGTGTGTGTGTGTGTGTGTGTGTGTGTGTGTGTGTGTGTGTGTGCGTGAAAGCAGTAGGTGAATAGCTAAAATAAAAATAAAATTAAGGAAATAAACTGCGTATCTTTCGATTTGAGAGAGGAAAAAAAGTTATGTAAATTACGGTACAAGTATTTTTCTCTTCCGAAGAAGGAAACAAAAAAGAGAAAAAAAAGATGAAAATCAAAATATGTATTGTAATTAAGCAGCTATTCTTTCTCCTTTAATAGTTAGCGTAGTCTTTAGCACGTAGTCTTCCCTGCACGTAAGAAAAAACCCTAAATAACAAGAAATAATTGCGGGAAGGGCACAAGTTGTTCTTTTCCGCGGCATTTACCTCTTGTCCTCTCTAGCCTACGTAGATCGCGTGCGCGGCTGCCAGGGTTCGGGTTCCCTCACCAATTACTGTAGTGACGCACGACTGACTCACTCACTGACTAATGCACGGTCGCCTCAGCTTTGTCTATCCTTATCTTCATTTGTTTTAGTGTACTGAGATGTCCAACCAAGGGAAAATACTAAAAAAAAAAAAAAAAAAACCCGACCGCTTATAATGTCATTACCAAAAAGGGATAGATAGTGGTTGAACGAAAGGTCAATTTATTTATTTCTTTTGCTGGTGTTTTATAAATCGCACCATAATCATCATCATCATCATCATCATCATCATCATCATCATCACCATCATCATCAACTGCGATTCCACAACAAGACAAAGGCCTCTAAAAAATATAATAATCTTTTTACTTTTGTTTTATGCGTGTCAGTGTAGCCTGGGATCACCCTATGTATAAGAAAGACAAATAACTATAACTAAAAAGGAGAGAGAGAGAGAGAGAAAAAAAAATACCAGTGCTTTGCTTCACTGTACGGCGATGACCAGGCCAAGCAGCAACAGTGTTCGGCGCTCCAGACACACGAGTGGCTGGTTGTTGTTATCTTGACGCCACGCGCGCAACGAAACGAGGTCGAGATAATAAAGTCAATGATATAATGCAAGGAAACTCCACACCTTCAGCTGCATTGGGGATGACGCAGGAAACAGCTGGCTTGGAGGAGAAGCGACACAATAACAAGATAATGTAATGTACGCAGCCACAGACCCCGCTAGGAGACGATACTTGTGTTGTCGCCTTAGTGGTGAATTTACGCTGCCGTGACTGTGTGGGTGGGGAGGGAGGTGTGAGTCACGGTGAGCGAAGAGGCGTGTGTAGGTGAGGCGTAGGTGGGAAGGAGAGATGAGGGTGGGTGAGAAGGTGGAACGTGAGTGGAAAAGAGAGATATGGGTGGGAAGGAGAGGTGTGAGTGAGAAGGGGCGGCTTGGGTGGAAAAGAGAGGCGTGCATGCGGGTCAAGGAGGGTGAGAGGCATGTGGGAGGGCGTGTGGGCGGCGGCGTGAAGATGGCAATGACGATGTAACAGCTGAGGGAATATAGCGTAAGCCGTAAGGAAAGTGGTCGCGATGGCATGGATAGACAAGGGAGGGAGGAGTGAGCGGGACGTGTGAGGGGTGGAGGGAGCCAGGGTGGAGTCTGGCGTGGGTGGAGTGCGTGGAGTGGAGTGCTAGCGGGCTGTAGGTGTGAGGGGAGGAGCGGGCAACGCCATCACCACCACCTGTGCCTTCATCACTCCTTCCTCCGCGGCGTGCAGATGATGTCATTAAGCGCTGGGTGACGCAAAGGCAAATAAGAGGCGGTGTTCTCAACACAGGAGTATGTGTGAGGAGGCGCGGACAGGCAGGCGAGGAGGGACGCGAGGCAGGAGCGGGTGATGATACAAGCTGCATGGTTAGTGTGTTAAAGTGAAGACTGCAGGAGTAAACCCGCTGAGAATGGTGCAGATCTCAGCGGTGTGTGATGTTGTGTCCTCATGTTCTGTTCGTCTGAAGGGCTTGGTCATGATGGGGGAAGACAGGACGGGAGTGAGTAACAACAGAAAGGAATGATTGTTAAAAAGGAAGAAAAGTTTATGCTATATAATAAAATTCAGTAGAGTTCCATCTGTACAGCGTGTCAAATTATTTCTATGTTCTGTTCATCTAGAAAAGTTTGGTCAGGAGAGATCAACATGCAAACAAGTACCAGATTAAATCATTGCGTTGTTTCAGTTCCTAATCTTTTCAAGGGGCAGGATAACGAGATAAGCTTTCATCTCTGTATCGTAAAATGGTGAATATCAACACACACACACCAAGCCAGACACCAAGCCAACCCGCACCTCACGGCGGCCTCGGGCGGCTCCAACTTGGTGAAGAGCAGTCGCATTTGTTGACTTGAGCACTCGATGCGCCGCTACAAGGGTTCCTGATAAGCAAAAGTATCAAGAGACGGGACACATTCCGCAAGGCTACTCCCGCACCTCCACTCAAAGGCTTCCCTACCGGGGCACACTAGCCAGGCCCGCCAGTAGGCTAACCACAAGTGCCCTGCAGCAGTCTATTTTCTGCCCACCCTGTAAATTATTACACCTCCAACCAAGTGTGAAGGGCAGCGGTCTGAGGCATTAAGGGCTGGACCCTGAAGGCTGCCGCGCCGCCCTCGCCTGAACCTTATATATATATATATATATATATATATATATATATATATATATATATATATATATATATATATATATATATATATATATATATATATATATATATATATATATATATATATATATATATATATATATATATATATGCACTACACTGCACTACACTGCACTACACACACACACACACACACACACACACACACACACACACACACACGCACTATATATCTATCTGTCTGTCTGTATCTATATATACGCACACACACGAATCGTGGGAGGGTGGGGGGAGGAGGGTGTCAGGTGGCTCTGAGTAGTGGCGGCCGCGGTGGTATCGTGGGTCATCAGGAGGCGTCGGCGCGGCCCAGCACAGCGCAGCCCGGCGCGGCGCGGCCCCGGTGTGCTTCCCGGCACTCACCCTCAGGGGCCGTATTTCATTGCTCTCTTTACAGACCCTCAACCTTTGTGCTCCCTCAAGTAGCTTCATCTCCCTCGCGCTCCCCCCTCTGCAAGATTCATTCTTATGCACACAAGTTGTAAAGGTGGAGATTCCGGGGCAAGAGAGCAAGGAAGAATGATCTTTCTCTTTCCGTCCGTGCAGACTGACAACAGCACGGGACGGCCGCGTCCACGGTTCAAACCCACATTCATTAATGGCGCAGCGCTCGCCCACTCATGGCCAAACCAGGCAGCCGTGGCAGGGACGGCGAGGAAAACCGAGTCCACTCACGGCGTCCTTTCCTCCACCTGTCCACCCACACACACAGTTCAGGTGAGCTGCACGCCGGTGACTCTAGTGACGCTAAGGACCACCATCGCCGACCACCATCGCCGGAGAGTCCATTCAGAGTTGGACTCCGCGGCGCGTCACGAGCTTATCTGGACCCAGAGCGCCACGGCCGCTACAGACGTGTTGGTGCGCGGTACAGCGTCGCCTTCCCTTCACCCTGCACGTAGCGTGCGTACCAAGGAGCAGCGAGAAGGCCGCCGCTGTCCTCATTCAGCACGTCACTACGTCAGGCACCTCGTCGAGTCTTTCGTTCCCTGCATGTTTGTAGTGACGCGTCAAAACAGCGAGCAGGTTCAAGGCTCAAAACTGAGGCGACTTGTGGCTTGTCAAGGCCTCGACTGTTGACCCAAGACCCCAGCCTCCCTCCGCCTCCGTCCTCACCTCCACTGCACGCCACCAGACATCTTGTCACCTCAACCAGAACTCCATTCAAGTCTTACATCCATCTAAGTGTCACCAACCATCCCACACGCCACACCTCACACTTGAAAAGAAACATCAATTTATCACACCCGCCATGACTTGCACGGGGAATCACGAATAAAACACTGAGCCCATTCATCATCACCAAGTCCTCACAGTTTATCGTAAAGTCTTATCAGATACTTGTACATGAACCAAAGTGAGGGATGTCTTATTGAGTACCTTGGCAAATTTACTTAGATCTTCTTACGTAAAAAAATGTCCGTACTAACATTCCACGCAAAAGACCACCAGAAAAATACTTCCTCATTGATAAAGTACGACAGGTTTGGCTTCAGACATTCACCATAGGAAGAAATTTTCGTAGAGAAATCTTCGTGGTGAATTAATACATGGAAAAGTGCCTCATTCACCTAGTTCGTCTTACGTAAAATTTCTCAATGAACTTTCCACCCACAATACTACTAAAAAATACTTCCCGATGATAAATTAGGTGAGGTTTAGGTGATTCAATAAAGAGAAAAATTTTTGCAGGGGAATTTTCGTAGGTACATAAAACACAGAAAAGTACGCAGTTCACCACCATCACCACAATCGTCACAATGCAAGGCCTGGTCATGACTCCTGCAGGCGAAACGGAGGAGCAGATTACAACAACCTGACACGCCCGACCACGTGATGGGGAATACTGATAGGCTGGGATATTCTTGGCGGTGACGGGGCGCGGGAGGCGAACCCTTCGATACACACGTAGAGCTGGAGGAGTGTCGGCTTCAAGTGCCTGTGTTATTAAACTGCCCGTGTGGGAACGCTGTGTATTAATCCCTTCACAGCTCCGGTCCCTCACAGCAATGGAAAAATGTTTGGATGTACAGAGAGAGAGAGAGAGAGAGAGAGAGAGAGAGAGAGAGAGAGAGAGAGAGAGAGAGAGAGAGAGAGAGAGAGAGAGAGAGAGAGAGAGAGAGAGAGAGAGAGAGAGAGAGAATAGGAGGACAAGTTAGTCTTTTCTAGATCACAAAACTATTTCAAAGAATGTAGTCACTAAATCAATAAAAAATAAGTAAGTAGGTATGTAAGTCAGGCAATAAGCAAGTCAGTCAGCCAGAAAGTCTATCACTTAGTCATTCAATCAGTCAGTACGTAAGTAATTAAGTCATTCAATCAGTCAGTACGTAAGTAATTAAATAAGTAAAGGAATCAGTCAGTCAACTGGTACGCAAGTATTTAATGAAGTAGGTGAATAGGTAAGCAAGTCAATGAGCTACTTATTCCATCAGTCATCAGTCAGTCAGGTAGCCAGGAAGCAAACAAGCAAGCATTCAGTCAGTCATACAGTAAGTAAAAGTAACTAAATTGGTCGTTGGTCATGAGCTTCTCACCGACACTCACGTCCTCTGGTGTCCCTGGCTAGTGAGAGTCGCGGGCGGCGCGGAGCGAATAGCAATGAAGGATTTGTATCAGCAAGCACAGGACGCTCTATCAGTCACTGCACTTGGCCTCACATAATCGGGGTGTGGTCACCGTTAGTACGCTGACCACTCCACTGACACGAGACTTGTCATTGAAATACTTAAAGAGGAAAAAGGATACGTACTCTCTTTCTCTCCCTCTAAACGGATACATCAGAGGCACAATGTCTGTACGTCAATTTGAGGACAACGTTAGAGAGGCGAGACTGTGGAGGTTTGGGCATGTTAAAAGGAGAGGCGAGGAGTGTGCAGGGAGAAGGATGCTGGAGATGGATCTACCCGGCAGAAGGAAAAGAAGACCTAAGAGAAGGTTTATGAATGCAGTGAAAGAAGACATGTTTGTAACGAGTGAGAATGAGGAAGGCGCAGAAGACCGAGTGCATTGGAGAAGATTGATCTGGTGTGGCGAAAGAAAAAGTCTCTCTCTCTCTCTCTCTCTCTCTCTCTCTCTCTCTCTCTCTCTCTCTCTCTCTCTCTCTCTCTCATACACTACGTCTTGAGTCAACGCACTCCATTCGGGCTGGCGAGATTCTCCCTCCCGCTGACTCTGTCTCTGTCTCATTGTCAAGCCAAGTGGCGTGGCCTTTCTGAGATCCTCTCGTATCAAGTCTGTTGTTCAAGTTGTTTTCCTACAAATCTGACACGATGGACGTGTGTACGAGCGGCGGGCGGAGCGAGGCCTGCCTCTTATTTTTTCCCGCAAGCACCGCGTCGCACTAAAGCAACAGGTGAACTCCACGCGGGCCGCCGCCTCTCCTGCCTCCCCCAGCCATTCCTCAAGCAACCCGCCGAGGAATTGTCTGAACACGAAAAGCAACGACTTGTCACCACACACGCATCACTCCTCGCAGACGCCGCCTCTCCTTCCTCCCTTCTCCACACCCCATCTCGCCTCCTTCCCAAACACTGCGGCTCTAAGGCGAGGGACAGACTGTCTTTCACACGCCCTAATTGAGAGAAGGGCGTCCGGTCCCTGACGTTCCCCTGATAGTGTATACATTATATTGCTCCCCTTCCCCCTCCCCGCCACCGCACATCCGAGGCTCCCAGTGGCAAATGGGTTAAGAACCTGTCCGCTGTCTGTGCAGGGGAAAGGAGCTGGATGCGAGGGAGGGAGGGAGGGAGGAAGGCAGGGTCCCTTTCTTGGTCCTGGCAGGCGAGTGTCGAGGTGGATTAAGAAAGACCTTTAAATTCCTCTTACTCTCGTCTAACGCTTTGCTACAGTCAGGATTAAAGGACTTTTCATGGTCAATCCTGGGACTCTTTACCTTCTGAAAATCCCTGCATCCACTGTAATAGTCTTGCTTGGGAGTGTCAAAGCGGGTCAGGGAAGTCTTTAAAATCTCTTGTATTCTCAGCCAACGCTTTACTAAGATAAACACCAATTGAGACTTGCAAGGAGGTCATTCCTGGGACTCTCTAGCCTCTAAAAGTCCTTGGAATCATAGTAATAGTCTTACTTAAATATATCATTGTAATTCCGTCAAATCACAGAGCAGGTGTTTCAGTGCGTGGGGGTGGGCGGCTCACTTAACACCCGCCCAGTCCCCAGATGGCAGACCTCCACCCCTGATGTATTTCCCGCACCAGGTTGGGGCAGCAGGTGAGACATCATTAGCAGAAATATCAAGGTAGACTTATGACGCACCAGCCCGCACCTTCCCTCCACCTATCACCGTCCTCTTCTCGTCCCCTGTCCTGCCCACAAAGGCTCAGTTCACGGCACCACCTGCGGCCTCTCCAGCCTCCACACACCCCAGGGAGTTACTAAAGAGAGGACATTGTATTCTCTAGTGTGTAAAACTACTTTTCTGCTGGTGGGGCTGAGAGGCGACATAACCAGGCTTTATAGTGTGTGTGTGTGTGTGTGTGTGTGTGTGTGTGTGTGTGTGTGTGTGTGTGTGTGTGTGTGTGTGTGTGTGTGTGCGTGTGTGTGGTGTGCGTGTGTGTGAAAGTGAACGTACTGAAGCAAATTAAATCAGGAATCAGCGCATCGAAAGAGAGAGAAAAAAAAATATGAAAGACACAAAATTAAATTAAAGGAAATTGAATTAAAAACAATAAAAAAAATGAAATAAAATAAATGCAACAACAATTCTTCCACTTACGAAAAAACCACAACCTGTACCACAATAAGTATAATCTGGAAAAAGTCTTCCTCCCATCAGGTGTTTTATCTCCACCACAAGAGCGGCCAGTCGCTTTGTCCGGCTGGTGGCGGCGCAGGCAGGTCACGTTCGGCGGGGCACTGAGGCCATTGGGGCCACTGAGCAGCGCTAACGGCGGGGCAAGGGTCACCAGGCAGAGGAGCGGTAAGAAATGTTCACTTCACACACATACGCACACACAGATTGTCGCAAAAAAAAAAAAAAAAAAGGAGCTTGACTAAAATACTCTTTACTACAATCAGGTAAATAAAAAACGCAGCGAAACACACACACACACACACACACACACACAAAAAAAAAAAAAAAAAAAAAAAAAAGAGCTTGACCAGAATGCTTCTTACTACAACTAGGTAAATAGACCAACACACACACACACATACACACACACACACACACACACACACACACACACACACACAGTAACCTGACAAAGATGGATGGAGGCCGCGGCGTTAACTGCATCAGTCAGACCAAATGTTGTGTTTGTCGCGTGTGTTCGCCCAGCAGGAGGGAGAAGAAGAGGGGAGCGAATAATGCACCCGCTAAATATAAATAATTAAAAGATTCCCCCGCCAATCTTCCCTATATTAAGGCACGCCTGATAGCAAGGCACAAAAAGAGCGCGCGCGGGAGAGAGAGAGAGAGGACATAGACGTCAAATACAATATACAGTATATACTTAAAGCGAATAAACACCGCACCAAAGTATCAATTCATGTTAAACTGACACGCCCCTTGTGACTCCTAAAAAAAAAAAAAAAAAAAAAAAATATCGTCTTTAAGGGTTGCCTCTCCTGTCGCCGCATTTACTTTTCCCAATCCGCGTCGTAACTTCTCGGAAACAAGGGACGAAAGAAAGGCAGAGTGGGCGGCGTGAGCTAAACTTTACGTCGAGTGAGCGAAGAGTGGGACAAACTGAGGCTAGCCAGGGAGGGATTAGCGAGTCACTGCGAGTCACTCCGGAGTTTCAGGTAGTCACAGACACAGGTGGTGTCAGAAGAAGGACGCAGCAACAGCAGGAGGGAGAGTGAAGCGTGTGGACTTGTTCCCTCAAAAGAACATCCAGAAAGGCTCATCTACTAGCCTGCCTTGTCTTGCCTGCCCTTTTGTATCACGGGTTCCTTCAAGACTATTAACCTCACCTCACCATTAGACGCCGCGTGGAGGAGGGACGAAGGAGAGAAGGAAAAAGTCCCTCCTATCTTTCATCAGCACAGTTAATACCGAGACAATAATACTGCCTGTTCAATTAACACTTGCCAAAAACGAGTTCCAGTGTCATTTTTTTTATTGTATACTTATCAGTGTCAATCCACTTCCAAAACATTACTTACAAACAGATCACTTTAGACCGGATCCGCATCCAAACAAGTACTTGCCACGCACACACTTCTGACACTTCTCTTTATCTGTCTCTCTTTAACGAGCGAGATACTGAGACAGACAAGTTAATTTGAGAGAGACAAGATTTCATTACAACTGCAAGCCTGTGACGTAACCACTGAGTATATTTGTTTATCTCTGCTCTCTTTGTGTGTGTGTGTGTGTGTGTGTGTGTGTGTGTGTGTGTGTGTGTGTGTGTGTGTGTGTGTGTGTGTGTGTGTGTGTGTGTGTGTGTGTGTGTGTTTGGGGGTTCATTATCCTCATCATCACCAGCATTGTGTATGAGTATGTGTGTTTACTTGTTCTGTGTTTATGTGGAAGGGAGGGGTGGGTGGATGGGTGGATAGGAGGGCAACTGGTTCAATCATCACCATCATCATCACCATCATCATCATTATCAATGCATCATCATCATTATGAACTACTACGTATATTGTATCCTTGTCTCATTTTTTCTTTCTTTTTCTTTGGCAGAAGGACAAAGCTCTCCCCTAAACTTCTGTCACCTTCATCTGGTCCCCGTCTATATCCAACCGTCCTAACAGAACCCGGTAGTTGTAGGACAGACGAGTCGTAGGACTGAAAACTCCCAGAACAAGCAACTCACAGGGCAGACCACTCGAGTACTCGCCCTCGTCTGCTCCCAGTCTATAGCCAGCCATCCTAACAAAACCACACAGTTACAGAACAGATAATTCGCAAGACAGACAACTCCTAGGCCAGACATCTCGAGTACTCACCTTCATCTTCTTCCTGTGTACACCTAGACATCCCAACTAACCCAGGAAGGTACAGGAAAGACACCTTGTAGGATAAACAACTCACGGGGAAGACCACTCAGGTACTCACCTCTGGCGGGGCTGTGTGGGGAAGGCGGCGGGTTCTCATCGCTGACGGAGGAGGAGTAGGAGGAGCGCTGGTCACCCGCACTGTACACGCCTGAGCTGAAGGAGGAGCCGGAGTGGCGATGTGTGATGGCTGCGTTATCGGGGACCGTGGGGGGCGACACCTTCTTCACTACGGGCGCCGGCTTGCCCCGCCCGCTCATGCCGCCCACTGCAAGGAGAAAGGACACGCGTTAGGTAAAGGCTGAAGTGCCACTGGGAATATGTATTTACTTTTACACGAAGGGAAAGTTGTAATGCGAAATGAGTTAAAAAAAAAAATGCGAGAGAATCGGAATAGGTAATGAGAAATATAAATAAAAGAGGATTGATGAGACGAATCTGAAGGGAGTAATGCAAAATATATGTAAAAAAAAAAAAGAAGATACATTAGAGAGAATCTGAAAGGGAAATGGGAATTATAAATACAAAAAAAAAAAAAGAATGATCACAAAGATCTGAAGTAGTAATAGTAAATAAAACTAAGAAAATAAAAGATACATTATAAATTGAAACAGAAAGATGAATTTGTAGTCTTATTACAGAGAAAGTTTATAGCAAAATCAAAACATAGATATTTCAGTACAGAACACACACACACACACACACACACACACACACACACACACACACACACACACACACACACGCAGCATGTTTATATATCACAGAGCGTCATTCACAAGCCAGCTGGGATGTTTGCAGCAGCTTCTGGCTCATGTTAACCTACACCTCTCCTCCTGTCCACCGTGTGTGTGTGTGTGTGTGTGTGTGTGTGTGTGTGTGTGTGTGTGTGTGTGTGTGTGTGTGTATGTGTGTGTGTTGTGTGTGTGTGAGAGAGAGAGAGAGAGAGAGAGAGAGAGAGAGAGAGAGAGAGAGAGAGAGAGAGAGAGAGAGAGAGAGAGAGAGAGAGAGAGAGAGAGAGAGAGAGAGAGAGAGAGAGAGAATAGCACTACGTACTTCATAAAGTCATCCCTTCATTCTCTCTCCTTCACTATTCACAACTCCAGTAAGTCTCACAATCAAGAGAATTATCAAATATAAAAAGAACAAAGTTTGTCGTGATAGAAGAAGAAGAAGAAGAAGAAGAAGAAGAAGAAGAAGAAGAAGAAGAAGAAGAAGAAGAAGAAGAAGAAGAAGAAGAAGAAGAAGAAGAAGAAGAGAAGAAGAAGAAGAAGAAGAAGAAGAAGAAGAAGAAGAAGAAGAAGAAGAAGAAAGAAGAAGAAGAAGAAGAAGAAGAAGAAGAAGAAGAAGAAGAAGAAGAAGAAGAAGAAGAAGAAGAAGAAGAAGAAGAAGAAAGAAGAAGAAGAAGAAGAAGAAGAAGAAGAAGAAGAAGAAGAAGAAGAAGAAGAAGAAGAAGAAGAAGAAGAAGAAGAAGAAGAAGAAGAAGAAGAAGAAGAAGAAGAAGAAGAAGAAGAAGAAGAAGAAGAAGAAGATGAAGAAGAAGAAGAAGAAGAAGAAGAAGAAGAAGAAGAAGAAGAAGAAGAAGAAGAAGAAGAAGAAGAAGAAGAAGAAGATGAAGAAGAAGAGGAGGAGGAGGAGGAGGAGGAGGAGGAGGAAAGAACGATTCAAGACCTTTCCGGTGAGGCAATCTCGCTTTCCTTTGCTATTGGAAGCTGGACCTTGGCAGCCTTCCTTTCAGTGCCTGGCTTTGGTGTACACAGTTCCCGGCAGTAGTGGTGGTGTTGGCGCAGGTGACGCAGCAGTGGCGGTGAGGAGGAGATCTCACGGCGCCTCGGGAAGCAGGAACAGGGAAGGGAAGGCAAAGGGAATGGAAGAGAATGGAGAGCATCATGTAACAGTTCAATCCAATCCAGTAGTAGGTTTTGAGTAAATCTTTGCTTTCTTAAGACCCTGCCGCCTGCCGCCGCTAAGTGTCCGTGGCGTGTAGGGAAGCGATGTGTTTAGGGAGTGTGAATACGAGCACGGCCACAGGTAAAGACACGGCCCAGGAGCAGACTATGTCGTCTGGATGTTCCACTGGGGAGCTTTAAGAGAAGACCTGGCAGATTTATGATAAGGACGATAGGTGGCCATGGATACATACTGTAGACATATGTATTATACAAGGACTGCCATGCATGTGCAGGCCTACCGATTTATTACTGTTTTCGTTTTGTTCTTATGTCCTCAAAGTCATCGTGACAAAATTTAGAAGAGGAAGAGGTGTCACCAACTGAACAAATCATGTTTAAGTGTAAGAAACAAATTTCACGCATGTTGGTACCGGTATATGGTTGTGTTTTCAATTATTATTATTATTATTATCAATTTTCTCTTAATGTCAGCACTGATGACTTGCAGTTCCTCCTGGCGAGGAACAAGCCGCCGGTGCGTGACACTCGCGTTTGTCAGTGAGTGGTGCCAAGGAGCGTGGTTGTGCACGAAGCATAGGCAGCTGCGGCACGGGGACGGCAGCCAGGCACACCCTCCACCTGCGAGTCTCATGAGGCAGGTCGCCAAGCTGCTGCGGAGGCTGCGAGGTGCCGGGACGTGAGGCGGCGAGGCGCGGCGCCTGCTTGAGTTCGCTAAGCCTCGCGATGACGTCAAAACTCGCTGATGTTGACCTTCGGTAAACATTATAATACAACTCGCTATTTTACCCCGGACACGATAACTCGAGAGGAGCCCCGTGTTGCCTCCGCCATAAGGCTGAACACATTTTTTTTTCTCCCTCAATGTTTTGGAGAAATGTTTAGTGTTGTTGCCGAGGCGCTGCCAAGGCCACGCCACGCGCTGCCCGCCGTCCATCAGCCTGCCCCTCACTCCTCCCTCCATCACCAAACAAACACCATCCAATACGGATCAGCCAACAGCCCGATGCAAGGTGCCAAAGGCGCTGCCGTACCGCTCGCCACGCAGCACACCGACTGTCGGCGTGCTCGTGAGACGTCAAGCCTTCTCGTACATTTCGCAGCGGCCTGCCTCACTCTTCCTTGAGGGCGGCGGGCCACTCCACCTTCACCCTCGCTCTAACTCTTACCGACGCCCCCGCCACCCACCTTAGTGACGAAAGGTGGAGTGACGCCAGGCGCCGCCCCTCGCTGGTGTGACAAGCTCAACAACATTGCAATAACAATACCAAGCTCTCTAGCCTCCCGCGATGATAGATAACTTCACCAATAAATCCTTTAAATGCCAAGTATGTCTGCTACGCCACTCTGCAATATATATATATTATATATATATATATATATATATATATTTATATATATATATATAATATATATATATATTATATATATATAAATATATATATAAATACACACACACCACACACACACACACACACACACACACACAATTTTATAATAAACGAGAGCGTGTTCTCTTCAGGTCTTGTAATCTTCCGGAATCTCCACAGCTCGTAACTTAACACTAAAAAAGCCTCCTAATTTCTAATGGATCCTTGTTTAATTCTTCTTAATTCCACAAAAAAACAAGCTAATAGTTGGAGCTCCTCCCTCTTTGATTAACGACTCGTCGCTGCGTCAGAGCCCCCTTCCCCCTCTACCCTCTCGCCTCCTCTCTCCATCCGCCTCCTGCTGCTGCTCCACACCCCGCCCCTCTAGTGGGTGAAGACAGGGCCGCTGCAGGGTTGGCGCCGCCCGGCCCCGCCCCGACTCAACACCACACGCCCCTACCTACACGGCGCCAAGGCCGTCTTTGTGTGCACGGCCCGACGCGTGCAACAAGTCGTCGCTCATTGTACGGGTACTGTACGTGAAGACACTTGAGGTGGTGAGGGAGGTGAACCACACAATATTACGTGGCTTAACAAAACCTAACCTGATCCACGGCGGTTACTGTCCTTGAGGTTAGTGATCCGCAGCATCATTCTTTCAAACAATAATAAGACAGACAGAAAAAAAAAGACAATGGTACAATTTACATACAAGCAAAACAAACTATAAGAATTATCACAAATTCGAAATCATATCATAAATTAATTTAACATTCTCAACTCTTTGCAGTCGCCTCTTCTACCTTCACACGTATTGTACACTCGGTCCTGCGTCACGCGTCTTCCCCGCCTCGTCCCTCTCAGTCACCACAGCTTTCCTCTAAACAGCAACGCAACCCACGCGCAGCTCTTGCTATTTATTACTCCTCTTTATTCTACACCATCTTCCGTTTTGTTTATGCTGGAAGGCCCCCTCTTATATCATCCACTCATACCTCCTGCTTCCACTTGGTAAATTGGAGTGCATAAAAAAAGGAAGTGAATAAGCGCTGAGACGGCTACGGAATACCAAGGCTGTGTTACTGTGCGGCGCGGCGGATGAAGCGACGGCTGGTGGCGATGGACGCTGCCACGCTCGCCATCCTCATAACAAACACAGCAACGCAACAGGCAGCAGTGGGAGGAAGGAAGACCAGAGGGGACAGGATCTGTGTTTTACTTCTAAGAGTCGCTGGTTCATGACAAACACATAACACAAGAGGCGGTAGTGGAAAGAAGGAAGATTAGAGGAGAGTAAAGTCATAACAAACATATCAACGCAAGAGGTGGCAGTGGAAGGAAGAAAGACCAGATATGGCAGAACTGTATTTTATTTACAAGAGTCGCTGGTTCATAACAAACACATCACACACGAGCAGGGGGAGCAGACGTTGTATTTTACGGAGAAGCGTCGCTGGAGGACATAAAGAACGAGGCGCTGAAGGGAAGACAAAAAAGTTAAGTCACACTCGCAGGCAAGATGTTAAACACACGACCAAGGCCAAGCTGCCCGGGGAGACACAAAGGGTTGGAAAGCAGTCCCCTCAGGTGTTTGTGTTGGCGGTAAACACAAGGGATGCCTTACCCTAAGATCCTTCCTTCCCGATAACAGACAAGGGTATTTAATGGGGTATGCTGGGTAAATGTTCTTTCTTCTGTACTAAGAGGAAAGTACTGCACACACACACACACACACGCACACACACACACACACACACACACACACACACACACACACACTACTGGTTCTTTTCACTAAAGTTTCCTGCTCGTTGAAAGGAGAAGAGCAGAAATACTGAGCTAAGCAGGAAAGAATGTTGCAGACAGAATAGATACATCAAGACTCACCCAAACAGACCCGCCCCCCTTCCCCTGTCTCTCTCTCTCTCTCTCTCTCTCTCTCTCTCTCTCTCTCTCTCTCTCTCCTCTCTCTCTCTCTCTCTCTCTCCCCCGTCACAACTCCAGTCCGTTTTCATCAAGCTTTAGTGAGTCTTTTACTGATTAGAAGACTTAGCATGAGTTTCTTTGCACGAATTCAGACAAGTTTACATTAGGTGTAATATCAATTTCCTTCAAGAAAGGCGAAGCTCATCCGTTGCTTTCTGGCCCCTGGATCCCTTCCCACCAGCAGCAGCAACCCTCCCTCGACCAACAAAGCCGTGCTAACCCACAGCTCACCTTACACACTACAGAAACTTTATAAAGACCCCAGGAACCACTAATAAGGCATAAATCAGCACCAAAACACCTTCAGAATACACCTTACACTATCACGCCGCCTTGCTTCTGGTTGCGGGGACGTGGGCGCGGTGATGGACGGCGGGACACGGTGGCCTAGACGCGTGGGTAAGCCAAGCACCAGATCTTAGTAGCATAGCAAGTGACTCACTCCTCGCGGCATAACAAGTGAGGTGCGGTGAGCTGGCCAGACCCCCGCAAGTCATCGCCAGTACTGGGAGGGTATACGCTCTCTGGCTGCCTGGATGGATAGATGGTTAGTTGACTGGCTGGCTGGCTGACTGACTGGCTGACTGACTGACTGGCTGGCTGGCTGGCTGAGTCACTGGTATTTACAACTCCCTCCTCCTCCTCAGGCTGGTTTTCCTCGTTAACGCATCACAACAACATTACTCCCTGCTTCACATCTATTCCGGTCATGTTCCTTACCATGTATTTCTTATGTGTGGACGCGTCTTCCTGCTCTTTGTTCTTATAAAACGCTTGAATTTCTCTGCTTTTCAAGTGTGTTCACGTTTCTAATTGGCGTTTTATCCACTATTATGAAAAATGTTCTCTAGTACCTATTCAAATACGTTCATCTTTTTTTTAGTGAATATATAACCATTATTATATTGTTTATTTCAAGATGACTTTTTTCACTTGTAATTTAAAGAAGGAAGCTCATGTTATATATTTAGAGGAAAATGTTCTCTCCTCTCTCTTATATAAAAGGGGAAGAAAACAGATCATATTATTTGTTAAGAGGAAAATACTTTTTTTTTTCTCTCTCTTATTCAAAAGAGGAGGAAGGGAGATCATATTATTTGTTTAGAGCAAAAGTTATTCTCCTCTTATATACAAGTCGAAGATGAAAGGAGATCAGGTTATCTATTGAAGCCGGAAAGTTATTTTTTCCACTCATTTATAAGTGGAAAGAGGAAGGGGGATCAAGTTATTTATTCAGCGCAGAAACTAGATTTTTTATACGAGTGGAGAAGGAAAAGGGAGGAGGAGGAGAAAGAGGAGGAGGGGTTAAGTCAAGCAAGATAAGTGGCGTCGCCGGCCCACCGCCCTCCACCTCAACACTCTGGGCTTGGAGTCCGTCAAACTATGATATTACCATTCACAGGCAAGTCGGCGGCCCCTCTTACCTCTTCACCCCCCTCGTGCCTTGCTCTCCCTCCCACCTGCTCCATACAACACAATCCCAACCTGACAGGAGAGGCTCTTTCCGTATTGCTTCTCTTTCTGCTCCATATAATGACACAATCATGGCCTGGTAGTGGAGATTCTTCCATATAAGAAATCATTTCTAGTCCGAGAGGAGAGGTTCTTCTTACACTGCTTCGTTTTCTGCTTCGCGTTCCCCATCTCCCCGTCAGCGTCCACGTGGCCCTGATCTCCAAGCAGCGCCTCCTGTGTCTCGCGGGAGTGCCTGCGAAGCCTCAGCTCTGCGTGTTAAGTGGTGACGTCTGAAGTGGCTCGTGCGTTGCTCGTGGCGGGTTGTGAGAGCGAGTATCTGGCGGCAGGTGGTGGTGGTGGTGGTGGTGGAGCAGCAGTGGTAGAATGGTAGAAGAAGAAGAAGAACAAGAAGAACAAGAAGAAGAAAAAAAGAAAAAAGAAAAAGAAAAGAAGTTGTGGTATTGGCGGCGGCGGCATTATTATTATTATTAGTAGTATTAGTATTAGTATTAGTAGTAGTAGTAGCAGCAGCAGCAGCAGCTTATCAACAAATATACATATTAATTAAAAAAAGCAGAGAGAGAGAGAGAGAGAGAGAGAGAGAGAGAGAGAGAGAGAGAGAGAGAGAGAGAGAGAGAGAGAGAGAGAGAGAGAGAGAGAGAGAGAGAGAGAGAAAAGCTGCTTTCGCCAAAATGAAATACTAAAGCCACCAAGTTGAGGTGTGAGCGTGAAATCCCCACGAAGAGAAACACTCGAGGTCCAACAAACAAACAAGGAGTGAGGCAAAGGCAGGAGGGGGATGGGCAAGTCAGGGTTACCTATTCTGCGTCTTGGCGGCGGCGAAGGTGAATGTCTGGCTGGGACTCTACGCCGCCAAGTGTCTCTTGAGGACATGAGAGGCCGCGGCGCCTCCACCACCTGCCCACCGACCAGCAACGACGCCCATGATACGCCCGCCCGCCGCGTTCCTTCTCTGCCCATTCCTTTTTCTTCCTTCCCTCTCCCACTCATTCTCCTTCCTCTGTCACGCACTCTAGTATGTACTTCGGGATATATTACAAAACGCTACTGTTTCTCTCATGAGGATTATTTTCAAAGGCCACAGAAATGATCAATTTGGCTATCATGGGTGTTTTTTCCTATTTATCCAGGCGTATTCTCTCCACCTCACTCCCATTCCTACTTCCGATGCTTCTCTTGTCACGTTCTCCGGTACATACCACGCCACGTATTGTTAAACGTTCTGTTCTTTCATAAGGACTATTTTCGAAGGACAAACTGATGATTAGTTGTGATATCATGAGTTTTTTTTTCCATCGATGTTGTTAAAAATATGTTAAACTGCCACTAGTATCTTAAAACCACCTTTGCAATTCCCGACAATCCGCCACAAGCAAAATACTTCTTATATTAATGAAATCCGATATTTAAAAGGGACGAGTCAATACGCAGTTAAAGGAATCTGCCTACGATCTTCTGTCGCTAATAATTATATAAGTTTTGTATCTCCAAAATGATCAACGTTCTTCTACCCTCAAAATTATCTACGTTCTTCCACCGTCACCATTACCTATATTCTCCTACTGACAAAATTATCTACGTTCTTTTACCGTCACAATAACAAAATTCTTCTGCCGTCAAAATGATCTACTGTCATCTACCATCAAAATTACCTACATTTCTCTACCGTCAAATTATCTACGTTCTTCTAGCGCCAGAATTCGTTGGTCCGCTCATTCATTCTTGATGGAGCCATTGCGAAACTAAGTGTTTATTTATTTTGGCTGAGAACAGAACAGTCAGCCCTCGCCGCCTTTGTGTGTGTGTGTGTGTGTGTGTGTGTGTGTGTGTGTGTGTGTGTGTGTGTGTGTGTGTGTGTGTGTGTGTGTGTGTGTGTGTGTGCGTGAGAGAGAGAGAGAGAGAGAGAGAGAGAGAGAGAGAGAGAGAGAGAGAGAGAGAGAGAGAGAGAGAGAGAGAGGAGAGAGAGAGAGAGAGAGAGAGAGAGAGAGAGAGAGAGAGAGAGAGAGAGAGAGAGAGAGAGAGAGAGAGTGTGTGTGTGTGTGTGTGTGTGTGTGTGTGTGTGTGTGTGTGTGTGTGTGTGTGTGTGTGTGTGTGTGTGTGTGTGTGTGTGTGTGTGTGTGTTTAACCTTTAAGTTATATTTATACATCAGTTATTTTGCTTCTTTCAACATCTCTCCTTTTCTATATTCATTTTCCTATTAAAACATATACTTAACATTCCACTGAAGCAAGGCAGCTCTGGGCTTCTTCACTGGGCACGAGAAAGCAAGGAATCTCACTCCCACACTAGGACAATCCAAGGAAGACAACTTGCGGCAGACTTACACAATACTGTAAACAAACTTAATAATGTCTTTAATTTCCTCGTGCCTTCCAAGGTTGTTTCTTTTCCAGAGCACGAACACGACACAAAGGAACACAAAAGAAGAACGACCAAGTAAACTAGTCCTTGCGAGACGAGAGGTAAGCCACACTGACTAAAGTGAAACAATTTCCTAGTGCTTCAAGTTATTTCTTTCCCGAAGCACGAGCAAGATACAAAGAAACATAAAGGAAGAACAAACAACAAGCACATTGGCCCTTACGGGACTGAGATAAGCCACACTAACTAATCTACAGTAAAATATCTAGGATTGTAAAGGCGAAGGCTCCTCACGTACAAGGAACACCCACTTACTTATCAGTTGTAAGCTGAATAGGGGGCACAAGACCTTAGGAAAACTGTCCAGCCATTACAACAAGCGAGAATCGAACCCACGCTCTCTCATCTGCAAGTCGAGTGTGCTAATGAGTACGCCGCACGCGCCGCTCAGCACACCGCGGCGAGAGGCAGAACACCGCGGCGAGAGGCAGGCTGGTCTGGCCTTATCTTGAACGCTAATGATGAACATGTAAATCTCAGGCCGTATACAGGCAAGCGGGTATCAGTGCATCATTAAGGCTGGTGAGTGTAGGTGGCAGCCTCACCTGAACCTCACCTGAGCCTCTCTTGAGCCTCACCTGAACCTCGCCTGGCCACGCACCTGCCTCGCTGCATCTCGCCACTGACGTCACCCAAGCAAAACAATTTTTAAACCATGATGTTATTTCCTCAACTGTGAGACTTCTGCGTTACCTTGCCAGCAGGGATGTTCTCGGGACGCTCCTTTGTGTACAGCAGCAGCAGTAGCAGCAGCAGCAGCAGCAGCAGCAGCAGCAGCAGCAGCAGCAGCAGCAGCAGCAAGGTGACGGCGCCGCTGCACCTGAGCCTGTTTGTGCCGCCACCATGGACAGCCTGGGGCGGCGCTGCTCGCTGTCTACACTCTCCATCCCCAAATTCGTGGTTATGGTGATAGATGAATAAATAAAAAACCTGAACAGCATACTAAGGCGGAGAGATGCAGTGTGCCTTTACGGGAGCGACGCTTCGCGATAAAACACAAGATAACGAAAACATGTAATTCATGAGATATGACACAAACCTGTATAAGGAAGAAATTATCACCCTCGGGGAGACAAATTTTTTGGTGCCGTCACAGTTGTGTCGTGCGAGGCCACCCGTCCCTCCCCCGCCCCTCCCCGAGCCACCCCTGGCCAGCACAGATGACCGCTTCCCACAGGCCGTCGACACCTGCCGCAGGAAATTGCTTCTAGGAATCTTGACTCCCTATGATAAAAATTTAACTGTACTTCAATTCTGCTCTTTCAAACCAATACATATTCGTGTTATCATTCCTGTATTGACGAGGAACAATTCCGTCGCGGAGGTAAACAAGAGGAGGAAAACAATGAAAGAAATACAAGGTGAGTGGCAGACACTCGGCATGCAAGGCAAGGCAAGGTAAGGCAGGATATGCCAGAGTGGTGAGGAAACCTTGGACTCGCTAACACCGCCCGAGACGCCCACAGGGGCCACCACCTCCACTCCTCTGGGCGTGGGCGGGGAGTGTGGGCCGGTGTAGGGGCGAGGGACAGAGAAGGAGTGTTGGCGCAGCGCATGGGCGTCTGATGTATGGACGGGGGAGTGTTAACAAGGAGAACACTTGTAAGGCGGAGTGTGGCGGTGTGGAGAGAGACTCGGCTGATTGTTTGGGCATCAGGTGTGAGGGGCGCGAGGCGAGGCTGGCCTCACCTACGGGGAATGCTGTGCTGGCGGGGGAGGGGACGCTTTTGTGTCGGGGTACGCGTCCCCTTTCTTCCCTTTACCTGAAGAGGAAAACACCGTTAGGCTATGCGAGTGGCGAAGGCCGAGCTGCTTGGGATGAAAGCTGCGCACGTGCCTGTAGTGACTCGTGGAAGGACCGCTGATGACTGACAATTGCTTCCCTCTCTGAGCTGAAATTAATTGAACTGTACAGGTTTGAGGCTCCAGTAGGCAGCAATTCAATGTATATGCACTGGGACTGTTATTGTTATCAAGAACTAAGAGAGATTTCAAACAACAACAAGCAAAGTTTTAAGATCCTTGTCACTCACACATCACTAGATTTGGTAAGGCTTTGAAGCTCCATTAGGCAGCAGCAACTCAATGTCTTACCCACTCAGGCTGTTATCGTTGGAAAGAATTACAAGAGATTTCAAAAAGCAACAGATCTTTAGACCCTTGATACTCATACACCGCAAGATTCTGTAAAGGTCTGAAGCTCCATTAGAAAGCAACTGAACGCTTTATAAACTCAGGCTGTTATCACTCGAAGGAATTACAAGATTTCAATCAGCAACAGCCCTTTAGACCCTTGACACTCGTAGGCTGCTAGATTTCGCCACGCTACACTAACCAAAGTATAGAGAAAACAAACCCCGGTATAAAAGTAGAGAATAAGGTTATAATCCTTAGTTTTATTTGTGAAGGAAGGTATAACAAATGTTTGCTGATAAGGTAATGTGCTGTGTTTTCTGTAGATCGCGTGGACATTTATATTAGACTGAAAAGTATGAAGACTGAACGAAAAGGGACAATATTGAGAAAGGAGAAAGTGGACGAGTTACCAAGGAATAAAAGTTACATTCGCTTATATTAACTTGAAAAATGCACAAGTCAGGACAAAAATGGACAATACTGAGTAGGGAGAAAGTGCTGAGTTACGAGTTGAGTCACCAAGAAATCCAAGTAACATCCCTTCACTCAAGTGTCTTTCCAAATAAACACCAACATTGCTAAGATAATGAAGTGGTGAAGGCATCATCCACAAACAAACAAACACACACACACACACACACACACACACACACACACACACACACACACACACACGCATACACACAAACACACAATACCAATCATGCATAAATTCACAGCCCCAGCAGCAGCAGCAGCAGCAACATGCAATAATCATCACCCTACATATCTCGTCCCCTTCCCCCACCGCCCTGACCTGGCTGGGCTGCACCGCCGGGCTGCCCCACCGCTCCTGACCCTCATCACGCCCACTAGTGCAGCAAAAAGTAACATATGCTTAACGTAACAAGCTGGTACGCCGTTACTTTTACATTGTCAACCACCAGATTCTCGCAGCGCAAAGACTAAATGTTTACTGATAGCGTGTTGCGTTTCCTTAGATTATATGCCTACAGAGAAAACAGGATCTGGGTTAGTTGACCGGCGGCTAAGGATGAGGGAACCAGACGAGGGGGAGGGGAGGAAGGGAAGGGGAGAGAAGGGAAGGAAGGAAGGGGCGGGGAGGAGAGAGATGGTTGGTAAAAGTGAGAAGAAAGGGTCAGGGTGGAAGCAGCCAGAGCGAGTGGATTGTAAAGTGTTGAGTCTCTCTCTCTCTCTCTCTCTCTCTCTCTCTCTCTGATTCTGACACACACACAAACACATTTACTTAACCATAAATAATAGAAACTAACACCGTGACCTTAAGCATTAAATATTAAGAAAACACACCAGGCAGCTGTACCACGTAAGTGTGTCTCACGCTCAAATTATTAAATGTTTTACTATAAGATTTCCTCTCGCTCTTCGCCTCCTCCTCCTTTGTCAGGCCACATTCCTGCCGCCAAGTGCTCCTCAGGCAACGCATAAGCATCATTTATTTCTCAGCTTTGTCACCGATAAGCATGCTCTTTATTTTGGTTAATTAGTTAGTTCGTTAGTGTGTGTGTGTGTGTGTGTGTGTGTGTGTGTGTGTGTTGTGTGTGTGTGTGTGTGTGTGTGTGTGTGTGTGTGTGTGTGTGTGTGTGTGTGTGTGTGTGTGTGAGAGAGAGAGAGAGAGAGAGAGAGAGAGAGAGAGAGAGAGAGAGAGAGAGAGAGAGAGAGAGAGAGAGAGAGAGGAGAGAGAGAGAGAGAGAGAGAGAGAGAGAGAGGAGAGAGAGAGAGAGATTAAATACACGCATCTTTGCTTCATTCTTTCATCACGACTATTTTCAAAGACAACAAAAATGATTAATCAATTCTCATGAGTATGTTCACACTGATGGTGCAGAATACTTCTCAAACTATCATTACAATCATGAAAACATCCTTGAAACCCCTATCACTTCAACTAGAGCCTGTTAAAGGTGGTCACGTTAAGACAACGAAAGGTTTGAGAATCCCAGCTGGTGATGGTGATGGTGATGGTGGTGGTGGTGGTGGTGGTGACGGTGATGAGGCAAGGTTAGACTAAGGTCGCCCTCCTGTTCCCCTCAGCCCACACTCCAGTCAGTGTTGACCCTTCCTCTCCACGCCGCCTCCTACTCCCACTCCTGCTCCTATACCTCTCGCCTGCCCACCTGCCCCGCCGCCACCTTGTTACGTCTGCCAGCACCGGGAGGAATGCTGCGTTTCCTGAATGTTGTCTTGTCTAGTCTTGCTTCATACCGATTTCCTCTTGAACCCTTTGACTGCTAATGAGAGCTTGCCCTGTGTTATTAAGCAACGCATTCCTTAGACTTATAGGCTGGAAACTGTAGTGCTTCTGAAACTCGTAAGGGTGATTGTTCCATGGTGATTTTGAGTAGAGGGAAAAGTTTAGTTGATACTCTGACTATTTAAGACTAATGGTATGATGGTTATTCTATTTTAACCCTGAACATAAGCAGGGAAGCTGCAAGAAGCCATCACACCTATAAGCGACAGTTCCTTTATAAAACACACCTAACAATTGATGATTACACTTGTGAAAAATAAAACTAGTCACTAAAAAACGCTTGAAAACTCTATCATTCCTCATGCTGCCGGTGCTGTCTATCCAGAAAATGCTTTAAATTTGGAAAGATCCATTCTGTTGAGTATGAGGAACTACAGAAACTAAGGTTTTGAATCAATTGTCTTGTGACTTTTGTCAAATGAAACTGATCAGCGCAGAGCAGGCAGGCTCTGTGTGTGTGTGTGTGTGTGTGTGTGTGTGTGTGTGTGTGTGTGTGTGTGTGTGTGTGTGTGTGTGTGTGCGCGCGTGCGTGTGCATCCCTTGACTTTATCATCATCATTATGGGAACACACACACGCACGCATGCACAGCTCCTCTCTTCCAGGCCTAACTTAACCAAAAAACTCCGCCCTCAGGTCAGCCTGCCTCCCTCTCAAGCGTGTGGCGGCGGGCAGTGGCGGCTGTCAGGAATTTGACTCGCGGGTTCCTGTCTCGCGGGTTTGGCAAAAAAGTGCAAATTGAGTGTAATGTGAATGTGGCGGCGGCTGTGCCTGGTTAGGGCATTCCACCATCCCACCGCCGCCACCACTACAGCTGCCGCCACTGTATATAGCGCCTACCACTACCACCACCACCACTACCGCGTCGCCGCATCAGCTGTTCGCCAAGGACACCACTCGCCTCGACCACTTGTTGCCATCTAACTTTTATCTAACCTTTAATTTTACAATCTCCACTCACCTCACAGATTCATAATTATAATACTTGCTCTCAATATTTTTTTTCTAATTCCCATAAAAATATTCATCGCCAGCCAGTAAAGAGCTTCGTTCAGGAGGAGGAGGAGGAGGAGGAGGAGGAGGAGGAGGAGGAGGAGGAGGAGGAGGAGGAGGAGGAGGAGGACAAACATTTAAGAAAGTGAGATGAAACTTTATGAATCCGGGTAGAGCGGCGCGCACCACAGCGAGGGTCCCCGGAGCGCCTCACACGTGTACACAAAACCTTTCTTTGCCTTGATAACACCGTGAAACAACCCTACACACATCCTGCGGCGGGACGAGCTTGCCCTAAACAGCTCCCGGCGCAACAAAAAGCAGACGCTGGAGGAAGCGGAGGGAGGCACAGGCCAGTGTAACGAGGCGGGACGCGGGCAGGCCGGACCCAGTGCTGGCTGGTGTGGCCAATGTGGGCTAGGACAACACCCCCGAGGAACTTCCTGATGTTGGCGGGCCTTCCGTCAGCACCTAGGAAGGAAGCGTCACGCACGAGGCCGCCCCTCACTGACCCAGTACAGTCAGGTACATTACAACTCAGGGACACCTTCAGGGGTGATTGTTTTCATTTCATCCTGTTAGTCTGTCAGTAGTCGAGTAATATTTAAATTCCATTGTTTGGCGCCTTTTTTCAGTCTTACGTTCTCTGATTTTCTGACATTCTATCTTATAAATTTTACAGATGATGGATTCTAAAGAGATCAGAGGGCTTGCCTAACTCTTTCAATGCTATAATCACTGCTTTAGATCATTGAACAGAGAAAAAAAAAAATGAATAAATTAATACGTAGATAAATTAATGAACAAAAAAGTTGCACAAACACACAAAAATAAAGATTGTAGAGATTAATTTCCTTTTCTGGGCTATATAATTATTCAGTAGACTGTAGGAAGAGGATCAGTTTCTGAAAAGTCGGTGATTATTGGGAAAAAAAAATGTGGAGCAGTAAAGGGTTAATTAAGATTGAAAGGAAACATTTACCGCAGTGAAAGGACAAAGAAGTGGTAGGTTACTTGACTCTCGACCACTAGACTGTACATTCCTCAACCTTCGCTTCCTGGAAAAAATCACACTCCTTATCTGCATTCTAATGACGCAATGACATATGTAGTAGTAGTAGTAGTAGTAGTAGTAGCTATTGTTGTTGTTGTTGGTGGTGGTGATGGTGGTGATGCAGCAGAAATACCACGCTTCTCAATAAATATCCTCTTTATAGATGAACAAGTCATCTGGTATCTGTTCCTCCACTACATGTGATCTAACGCAAGAGATGCCAATGAGAACCAGTTACCTCATTACCACAGCGTCTCCAGGCCGGCAGTGCAGAGTGCCTCCCTTCACCCTTCACGGAGGAGAGAAAGGGAAGAAAGGGAAGGAGGACAGAAGTGAAATGTGCGTAGAAAAAATGCCATCTGGAGTTTTTATTTGGAAGATGAGTCTCTCTCTCTCTCTCTCTCTCTCCTCTCTCTCTCTCCTCATCTCCTCTCTCTCTCTCTCTCT